>NW_027261977.1:300000-421374 GCF_030445035.2 Dasypus novemcinctus | reverse complement strand
TAAAACCTTCAAAATGTTAGTAATGGCAAATTAAAATCTCTGGCTTGAGATATTAAATCAGATGTTTACCTTTATTAACCTTCTGGCATTAAGTTTACTGACAATTTTTCAAATGTGAAGTTCCCACAATGAAAGGAGGCAATTTTCGTATTGTCTCAATCTTCCACTTAGCTTGTCCTTGATTTTGGATTGTGGCCATATCTTACATGTCCTGTCATACATCACCACAATCCTTTGGAAGTACTTGCCAAGCACCTACCAGACCATGTACCTAGCAGAGTACTTGGTTAGCCCCATGATGGTGCAGGCTCCTGCCCTCTCAGAGGTCCTAGGCTAAGACTGGCTTAGCCAACTATGTCCCATGGGCCAAATTCAGCCTCTCACATTTTGTTTGGCCACTGAGCTAAGAATATTTCTTGCAGTTTTAAATGGTTGTATGGTGTCTGAAATGTGATGTGTTGAAATTGGGTTTAGAGTTGCACATTCATCTTGAAATGTCTTATAAGCAACTGGCTACTTGTTCTGGCATTTGAAAGTGGGATTGGGTGTCAAGGAACAATCAGGGAGTCAGGAGAGAAAGAAGCACCTATGCTGAGGGAGAAGTCCTGAGGAGAAGCCACCAGGGTGATGGGCTGCCTGGGACAACGGGGCACTAATAGAGTTCCCTGCTCTCAGCAAGGAGAGGACTTGGAGACTGGCTTAAAATGCCAGTAGAGCCAAGTACCAAAGGTTTCCTATTTAAAGGGGGCATGCAGATAGGGGCATGATTCTTTGTGTCCTATAGCATGAGACTGGCCAACAGTGGTCCGTGGCACAGCATGAATTAAGTTTCTCAGATAGACGAGGTCCTTTGTTGGGTGGACGGTGTCCCCTGCACTCACTGGTCCCAGGGGACTGAGGGAGACCATGTGGAAATATGCCTGGCACTTGGTTTCTGCTGACTTTCCATGTCTTTTGCTACATAGCCTGGACCAGTGATGGAGGCATGTGCTAAAGGCAGTGGGCACGGAGAGTGGCCCTGCTTCTGTGCAGAATCGAGGAAGGCTTGGCAGCAGGACAAATTGGAGGAAACTGCCCCACAAATGACCCAGAGAAGAGAAACTGGCAGGAGCAGGGCAGAGGATCCCAGGAAAGAGGGGAGCTGTAGGGCTCCAAGGATGTGTCCCAGCTGGAGGGAAGGGCCCAGGGACAAGGAATGGAAATGTTGCTTCTTGAGGGGACAGGAACAGAGCATGAGAAACACTGGATGCCAGGTGAGGCATAAAGTCTGTAGACAAAGAGGAGCAGAGGAGAGTAAGAGAGAGTGCGCCATCTCCCAGTGGTGGTGATGTCAGGAGGAAGGAGTAAGGTCAGCGAGGGATGATTGCCAGGGTAATGGTGAGCCACCATGGAGCTGTGAACAGAATCAGACAGAGGGTGTAGAGCTGGGGACAGATTCAGAGCCTGAGGGAGGTGAACCTCTTAGAACTGGATAGAGAGAAGGGGATGAGTGCCAGGTCTCCAACCTGGCATCAAGTTGAGGATGCATGTAGCATGGGGGTGAGCACCAAGCTGGTTTCCGTGTTACACCTTTGGGGCTTGACAAGAAGGTGACAAGGCCAGGGAGATCTCTGGATGTGTTCAGCTACTTGGGGCTAGGGTTTCTGAGAATGCTCTGGGTGGGCAATGACTGACTCACTGCGTCAGAGTGGAGGATGTGAACCAGTTCCAGGCCGGGGAGGGAAAGAGCCCAGGGGCACGTTTATGTCTCCTGGGCAGGCAGCAGGAGAAGAGCCTTCCTCAGGAATTAAGGAAGAACAGAGGAGAGTTGAGTAATGACGAATTCAAGGACGAAGGAAGTGGCAAGATGTCCCTCACGGAGATGGAGTCAGCCGATTAGATTTCTTCTCAGGCCCCACCTACGTGTCACTCCCCGTCCCCCCCCCCCCCGCAATACCCAACGGTGGGAAGCCGTGCGGGCTTCTGCGCCAAGGTTCCCTCTGCCCGCCCCCCCCCCCCCTCCCCCCGGTGGCTGCTGTGGATATAGATTTTATTTGAGAAAAGCTCTGTTTTTGAAAAGTTGAAAAGCTACCATTGAGTGGACACGGCCCGGGTCTTGGTTCTCTTTGTCACTGACGATTCACATGCCATATGCTTCACTGGTCCCTTCTGCCTTGCGCGCCCCAGTCCTCGCCGGGATTCCCAAACTGACTGGCGGCTCAGATTGTGAGGCAGATGGAGGACGCGGAGGGGTCGCTGGCTGCCGGCACCCAGGCAAAGCCGCCTCCCTTCCGCCGCCTTGTTCCGGTCCTGCTGTAGACTCATCAGGCGGGCTCCAGTCCCCTGCCAGTGGTGTCCTCCCGAGAAGCAATGTGGACACAGAAGGAAGGAAGCTGTGTGACCAAACAGGGGGAGTTATGCCATAAACCCAAGAAGGCCCCGCCTGCCGGCAGGCCACCACCAAAACCTTCAGGCCTGGGAGTAGGGGGGTCCTGTCCCCACCCGAGGCGCACTATCATCCTCCTGCACTGAGGAAGTGTGCGGCTGAGGTTCTAGGCCACCCGGTTCGTGGCGCTTGGTCCAGCAGCCCTTTAGGGGAATCCTATGCACTTCTGGAGCCCTGGCCACGGTGGCAAGGGAAGGTCAAGGCCCAGAGCCACCATGGTCCCTTTGGCTGGTCCTGGCGGCACGATTCCAAAGAAAGCCAGGCTTTCCTAGCATGGGAAGGGAAGAGAAACTGCAGCTTGAAATAGGCGGAGAGGCTTTTCGGAGAGGATGGCACAAGGATTGCGTACAGTTCCCCCGTGTGTCGCCCAGGTATACCGCGGGATCGGGCAGATGGGTGCGGGGCCTGGGGCCTCACCCTCGGCTTTTAAGAAAGTCATGCTAAGAGACCCCAGACCCTCGCCCTCCCCACTGCCGGGGCACTACCTGGACACCTGCGCCGCGGCTTGGGGAGGCAGCCTTTCCAAGCTCCCTGAACTCAAGAGTTGAGGCGGAAGGTTGTGAAGAGAGGAAAGCCTGGGATCGTGGTCTTGTGATCGCCCCCTGCCACATGCGGGCAAAGCCCAGCACTGGTCCCCCCTAAGCTCCAGCTTTGCTCTCAAAGCTGCTGTTACCCTTACGGACTAAAGACAACCAGAGGGAAATTAGCGGTTTATCCGATTCCCTGTGTGGTGGGCTGGCGTTTAGGGCTGTTTTAGGCTTTTAATGGTGGCTCCAACATCTGATGCTTCTAGCAATTTCCCCAGGATGGAGTCACTAGCAAAGCTTCTCTAGAAGGAGTGCTCCTGGATAGGGAAAGCCTGGCTTTAAGAAGTGCTCCTGGAGTAGGGAAAACCTGGCTTTAAGAATCATTTTTTATGCTTACCAACTCCGTTTAACAAAGCCCAGTTTGTCAGGGCACAGTAGACAGTGTGTGTAAACCTCTTGCGGACTAGGTGCCTTTGCTCTTGTCTTGTGTTGCAATGGGGCTTCTAGTTCATTCGACAAAGCCTGTTCTGCCGCCCGCAGGAGAGGGTCAGCTGCAGATTGCAATGGATCATCCTAGAACCAGGCACTATCCTTTGTGCTCCCTTCTATTGGAATGCATTTTGCCGGTATCATTCCTTAGAATGTTTTCCCAGGAAAAATATGTGGTTCTGCCCTGGAGAACATCTGTAACACGAATGAGGTAAGCCATCCGGTGCAGTTTGTTCCTATATGGTCCTTTCATCTGCTAGGCTGAGGAACCAGTTCTCTCTGCTAGAAAGAGTGAGACAGCGGAGAGAGAGATGGCCAAGGTGCTGGTAAGGAAAGCGCTCTTGTAGAATCTTCATGATTGAACTAAGTGCGATGGCCACTACTCAGCCATTTTTGATGTACAAAAATGGCAGTTTCAAATGGTTCAACCCATTTGGTGAGGGGCCTGAGAATGAACTAAGGAAATTTTTCTTTTGGCAGGAATTTGGGAGTGATCCCAATCTTACAAACCTGAAAATATATCTCAAGATTTCTCTTTCCCCTTCAGAAAGTTGTTCAAACTAGCACGTTAGTCCCAGAACAAATGTAAATTTAATTTTCATAGAAGAGATTCCTCTGAGCTTGCACATAAACCAAATGTCTATAAATCAATCCACTGATAATCATGTATATTTTCAAGATTTGCTGTTATTTCTCATTTATCTTGAATTGGCAATATATCCCTAACACTATGGAGTGAGATCTCATGGCCCTGAAATATTCCCGTCAATGGCTTATAACTGGTTATAAAACCAATTTCATAAAATGCATTAGTGGGAGCTGGTATATTAGAGAAAGTCCTAACATCGTTTTGGAAAGGAAGGCCTCACCAAAACATACACCCCTGGGCATCAGCCTAGTCAGTTTGGGTGCTCATCATGCCCTCATGCCCTCAAGGGACTGTGCCCGTAGACTGAGGGCTGAGGCCTGCCCTGGGGATGCTAATTTAAGTGGTTTGAGGGGCAGCCTGGGCACCAGAAAAGTTTTCAAAGCCCCCAGGTGTTCCTGTGTGGCCCAGGGCAAGAAGCAGGTGTGAAGAGAGAATACCTCTGCCCCAGCTCTGCAGACAAGGCTCGTGAAGGAGAAAAGTGAAGCAGCACACAGAGCAGGGTAGGCTGCTTTGTTCTGCACAGAAGGTCACGGCAGCGCCTGTTTTTTCCTAGTATACATGTCCTATCACCTGTTCATCATGGCCTGCGCAGGAGCTGGAACCACCATCATCACCCCGGTAAGTAACACCCCAGGCTGCCCTAATCTAGACCCCTCCCTGCAGTCTCTATGATGACAGATATCCCTTCGAGCAGCCTCTTGAAGCCAACAGGCCTGGTCCTCCATAGTGGCTAAGCTCCCAGGTGGAAATGTATCACCTTCTCATTTGCAGGAAGCACTAGTTGGCTGGCTGGGCACAGATGATGATGTCATTTGGATTCTGTGGAAAGAAGAAAGGGTACCAACCCCTGGAGCACCTGTGGACTCAAGCTAGCATATTGCTTGGTTGCACTTTAGCCCTTAGTTTCCTAAGTTCAAAAATGGACAAAAAAAATGCTCACTTGAGGCATTACCCATTTCTTGACCCAAACCCTTAACTTCCAAAGGGAAATATGCATCCATACATACATAAACACATGCACCTATATTTGCACATGTGTGTATATGTAATGGGCGGGGGGGGGGGGGGGGGGGGGAGGGGTTTGTGATTTGAAAAGCCCAGAAAGTGGGGGAACTCTCAGTTGCTTTGAAACAAGTCATTCCCAGTTTTCCAAATCATTATGTTTATTTCTTCCCACTATAGTTCATGAAAACTACCACCCCGCTAGAGCACAGTGGTGACCTGTTCTTCTGGCTGCTATTCTCAGCTGGGAAGTGGGCAGGAAGGAGGCTAATTGCTGCAGAACAGGCACTTTGGGAAAGATGAGGGGAAGTCACATCTCTTTTTGTCCTCTCTGCTCTGCTGATCCAACTCTCAATCTTGCTTTTCGAGCACACCCAAGTCTTTTGATAAGTTATACCCAGCTTTCCCTTAGGGCACAGCTGAGGACTTAGTCTTAGATGGTATATGTAAGATGAGAAAATGACCAAGTTGGCTGTGGGCCAGCTGCTGGCCCTCACTACATATAAGGCGGTTTTGAAGTTTAAGAGTCGGGAGAATTGCTGCACTGAATTCTAACTTGCCTAAGGCCAATATGGAGTTCTAGAGAGCTCTGCCACATAGCATGAAATATCACTGACACCCTACACTAAAGCAGAGTCTAGGTTTTGGCAGTTTTGTTACAGTAACTTCTAAACAGCTTTAGTATACTAATTTGCATGGTAGATAAATAGAATGACTTACTGTATATGAATTATAAAATGTGAACTGGCTAATTCCAATTTGAAAAGGATTCAATTATTCACTGACATTGGTTAGTGGTCATTGGAAAATAATGTTCTTGAACTCTTAAGTAGTATTTCTAAATGAACTATTAAACTTTGGAATACCTTCATTTTTTCCCCTTATTTTCTCATTTGCTTGATAACCACTTACAATGATGAAAATGAAAATGAAAATGAATTCAGAAGATGAAATGGAAGAGAACCATTTTATTCTGAATTCTGTTTGGTCAGATTTTTTCTCTGAAAAATAGTTTGCAAATTACTTTAACTTTGATTAAAAGCTTATGATCACATGGTTCATTACCAAAAAACAAACAAAAAGAAAAGCCCCTAAAGTAAGCCAGATGAAAAATATGAAGAAAAAGAAAAGCCACTCATTTGTTTTCACCATTAAACAGAATTTATGTGTGTGGCTTCACCATCCCAACACAGTCATTCCTTTCAGAGACCCCAGAACTGATCACCTTAAATTGCTGTGTTTTGTTGAGTAGTAATTGATTCCTTACAGCCAGTTCTCAAGCTTCATGTAAGATTTTAATGGGAAGAGAAACTGCCTGGATCTAAGAGTTGCAAATATGTTGAGAAAGAAATATGAAATGTAAGGAACTTGAGATGTAGGCTTATTTTGCAGAAAAGGTGAGGAAAATGGGAAAAAAGTGTTTGCTACATCTACTGTAAGAATGATAACAAGGACTTTGGCACGTTTTGTAAAATGAAATAATAGCAGTTATGAAATAGGTTATTTGGTTTTACTACTCAAATTTTTACACAGTGACTGTATGCTTTGCTTAGTTTTAAATTTGGTTTTTATATTCATTTATTTTTTCCATGTTAAATATGTAGTTTATTATTATTTACCCGAAATAAACATTGTTCACACTTTTAGATCTTTGAGGGAATTTCCTTTTATCCACAGGTAGAAGAGATCTTTGCCCTGCACTTACTTTTAAGTAAAAGCACAACATGTTTCTGAACTTCTCTGCCTTAGTCTTTAAAATTACTCTCAAAATGGAAAAAAGCACCTTTTTTATTTCATTTTTGCTTTTTCTTAACAATAACTTTGGCCATTATTTTTAACATTCTTTTATGTTTGTATACTAACTTTTCTTCTGTCTTTTATTTTTTTTTTTTTTTTTTTTTTTTTTTTTTTTTTTATAATTTTTTTATTTTTTATTGACTTTGTAATAATATTACATTAAAAATATATATGTGAGGTCCCATTCAACCCCACCCCCCCACCCCCCCCTCTCCCCCCCCCCCCAACAACACTCGTTCCCATCATCATGACACATCCATTGGATTTGGTAAGTACATCTTTGGGCACCTCTGCACCTCATATACATTGGTTCACATCATGTCCCATACTCTCCTCTATTCCATCATGTAGGCCCTGTGAGGATTTACAATGTCCGGTGATTACCTCTGAAGCACCATCCAGGGCAGCTCCATGTCCCGAAGATGCCTCCACCTCTCATCTCTTCCTGCCTTTCCCCATACCCTTTGTCCATTATGTCCACTTTTCCCAATCCAATGCCACCTCTTCTATGTGGACACTGGATTGGTTGTGTCCATTGCACCTTTATGTCAAGAGGAGGCTCAGATTCCACCTGGATGCTGGATGCAATCCTCCCATTTTCAGTTGTAATCACTCTAGGCTCCATGGTGTGGTGGTTGTCCTTCTTCACCTCCATCTTAGCTGAGTGTGGTAAGTCCAATAAATCAGATTGTAGGTGCTGGAGTCTGTTGAGGCTCAGGAGAGCCAGCCTCAGCCTCTGAACCCTCTGACAGTGGAATGAGCAGTAATAGGGAATAACCTTCTCTCCCTACTTTTGAAAGTAAAGACCTTCTAATCTGACAAGCAGCTTGTCTTTGCCTTCTGACATGCTGACTAGCCATCACGCTCACCCTTCTTTTCCAGATCCACTTCCCAGGATACTGCTTCTAACTGGGCTTACCTAAGGATGCAAGCATAATACAGGCTTACCAGGATATCAAAGCACAGGAGGAACAGGAACTGCAAGATATCCAGTCTCGGTCCAAAGAATAACTCAATGCTTACACATAAATATTTGCCAGTGTTTCACCTGAAAAACTGATGGCTCTGACAAATCAGCAGACAGCTGCTCTGCAGTACAGATGTGTACCCCACTAACCTAATGTAGAAGTACAAACACCTTACTGTTTGTCTCAAGCTGCTGGGATGTGATTCTAGAAAAGCTTTCCAGTGGGTAAATCTTTTTCTTTAGAATAGATTTCAGAGCTTCATACTAGCCATTTTGAAAGGCAATACTTGTAGCAAAATGATCTTTCATTCTTTTGAAATGTGTGGCATGTTCACCCTTATTGCTAGAGCAATTCTACCAAGACAGGCAATGGGAACCCATCATGTGCCAGCATCAAAGGATGTAATCACAAATACTCACCTCAAATAAATGTATCTCTGTAGGGTGCAAAATGGAATGGGTATGTGGTTCTATTTGACAGCTGGCATTTATTAAACTTTGGCTCAAAGATAATGTGATTCTTATAATTGGCATTAAAAAACATTTTTTTAAACTGAATTCCCCAAGTCCCAGACACATTAATTTCCTGAGCTTTTCCATTACCCTAAAATGGGTCCTTATAATTCTGTACCCACTACTGAATAATCTGGATTCTGAATCCAGAATCAATTTTATATGAGAGAATTCATTCTAATAAAAAGTTAATGGCCCATTTGCCATCCTTCTTCTTGGGAAATGTCAGCTCTGCCTTAATGAGTATTTGCTTTAAATTTCTAACTCCTTCACAGAATTTTGTTCCTAAATGTTTTTCTTAATTAAGAAGTGTTACCTTAATTAAAATGACCACCATTCTAAACTATACTTAGTGGTCTGGAGAGTGAGTTTACAATTTCATACCAACTATCTAACACCTAATTGCAAATAAACCACAGACCTCCTACTTTTACAGACTTGATTACTTAAGTAATTTAAATAAGGGTTAGTGTTTATTTCAGTTTTTCTTGTCTAAATCTCAGTTTCCTGGAATAAACTCAATGTTCAGCAAGAAAACTGCTTGAATTTAAGCCATTTTCAGAAGAAACTTGCCTTTAAAATTGTGTTCCAGAACATTAGGTGACTATAGGTATTGGGTAGTAGTGATGGTAAACTGTTGTTCCTTATGAAATGATACATGTAACTGTTGGGTATATCAGTGCTTTTTAAAAGGGGCTGCATAATATAGTTAACTGTGTATTCATGTTAAGAGTTAACCTGTGGTTTGGCTGTTTCCTGGATTTTAAAGTGTATACAGATCCTGAAAAAACCTCCCCTGATCCTCTGGAGAATGGTCGAGACTTGAGGACTCCACAAATGCTGAATTGAAGAAAGAAAAATATCAGGACCAGCTGTGTGGTGACAGAATTCTGCCAGAGTGGGCTGTTTCGGGAACATACAGGGCAGGAAGTGTCTGGATGTTGATCTGGAGAGACTGCAGCAGAATTAGCACTTGCTCAAGGTAGAACAGTGGGTTTCTAACACTGAATTTGGATGCCATGGGAAAGTAAATCCCTTCGCCCTAGGGCTAAGGGTGTAGCGCTCCCAGAGAGCTGTCAGCCATGCAGCAGCGTACCCAAGCCACCTGTTCCCCAAATGCATGAACCCCAAGCCCGTGTTCCCTCAACCTCCACAATCCACATTTCACGGACCTACATACCCCAAGTCCACATTTTCCCAGGGCTCTGTTTCCTAAGCCCAGCATTCCTGGAAATTGGCATTGCCCTACCCTCTGGTCACAGACTAACTCTGGAAGTGTGAGAGTTTAGGTGGGAGGTGCAGAGGGGCCCAAAGAGTGTAGGTTCAATTTTCTGGTCCACCCCCCTTTTATTGAGTTTGGAGGAGCATATCAGCTGACTTGGAAAGAGCCTAGGAAGAGAGGAGAGGAGACTCTGTGGAGGTTGATTTACCTAAACACTTTGCATTGGGATAGGAAACGTGGTCTGGGAGAAGGTGAAGTCTTAACTAGCCCTCCGGTAGCACACCTGAAGGAGAGGGACAATAGGACAGGTTTTCCAGGCTGCCAATAGCATATTTAGGGTCCCTGGCAAGAGGAGGCTGCTCTCTTTCAAGAAATTAAGAGACATTATTTTCTGAGGTAAGCTGGTTCAACAGGGTCCCATTTGAATTTCCTATAGCAGCCCTCCTGCAGCCTTTCTGCTGCCTTGGTAGAGTGAAGTGAGGAGGGAGAAAGGGAGGTCAAATTTCTAAGCAGTTTATTCAGTTGCAAAGAGGATTTCTTGCCTGAGACCTTAATTGGCCATTTTTTGCTGTTTTTTTTTTTTCTTGTTTTTCTTTACCCTTTATTCACCCCATGTCCCCGCCCCCTTTTTCCTTTCTCTTTATCTTGCTTGCTTATTATATTTATCCTTTTATTTTTTCTCTTCTTTTTTAAAAAATATTAGATGCTGCAGGCAACATTTCTTATTTGCTGTGCTTCCTCATCCTCAATTTCTTCTCTTCTGTTTATACTGATTTTGGCTAACTCTCCTTTATGTCATTCTATCCTCCATCAATTATTGTTTCTCTTATTCCACCTCTGTTTAGCCCTCAAAGTTTCTGACTTTTTATCATTCATACATCTAATTGTTTTATTTACTCTTTATATTACTGTGATTTCTTTTCTCTTTTCCTCTCTCCTGACCACATAGGCTTTTCAATTCATACTATATTCCTCCCATTTTCAGTTTACTATCTCCTATAGGTATTCCACTTTTCTATGGTTATAACTATACACAACTTATGTGAGTTTAATATCCTTCCTCCTAGATCTCACATGGTTCTTGTGCTAACAATCACTATCAATACTACTATTATATTTTATTTTCTCACCCCTGTTGCTTTCTCTACACCTAATATTTTCCTTCAAGGGAATTTAGACAACAACAAGGAATAGAATAAAAAGAATGAAGTGAAAAAGAAAAGACTTAACATGCACACAACAACTACAAGTAATTAAACCCCAAGATGAAGAAGCTAAATCAACTGAATAAAACCAACAAAATAAAATCACAACCAGACAGCAACAAAAACCTACAGGCCATATCAATGATCAGGAAAACATGGCCCAATCCAATGAACAAACTAAAAACCAGGAAGAGAAGTGGAACACTGAACAAATAATTAAAGCTCTCCAAATATGTATCATGGACCAATTCAATGAAGTGAAGGAAGAGATTAAGCATATTAAGAAAACACTTGAAAAGCATACAAAAGAAATTGTAATCATGCACAAAAAGATCACAGAGATGATGGGGATCAAAAGTACAATCCAAGAAATCAAAAAATACACTTTCAGCAAATAACAGCAGATTTGAAGAGACAGAGGAAAGAATTAGTGATGTGGAAGATAGTGCATCTGAAATCAAACAGATAGTAGATAAAGAAAAAGATAGAAAAAATCCAGCAGGGACTTAGGGACCTGAATGATAATGCAAAATGCACAAACATATGCATCATACACATTCTAGAGGAAGAAGAGAAGGAAAAGGGGACAGAAAGTATGTTGGAGGAAATAATGGTTGAAAACTTCCCAAACCTATTGAGGGAGATGGATATACAGGAAGCACAACACACCCCAAGCAGCATAAATCCCAACAGGCTTACCCCAAGACAAATACTAGTCAAATTATCCAATGTGCAAGACAAAGAGAAAATACTAAAAGCAGCAAGAAGAAAGAGAAGCATCACATACAAGGGAGGCTCCCTAAAATTAAGTACTGATTTCTCCTCTGAAACCATGGAGGCAAGAAGGCAGTGGTATGACATAGTCAAGGTATTAAAAGAAAAGAATTTCCAATGAAGAATACTCTATCCAGGAAAGCTAGCCTTCAAAAATGATGGAGAATTCAAAATATTCACAGATAAAGAGAAATTAAGAAAGTATGCCAACAAGAAACCTACCCTTCAGGAAATACAAAAGGGAGTTCTGCAGGAGGAAAGAAAAAAACAGGAGAAACAGAGTTGGAGGAGAGTGTAAGATCAACTAAAATGACAGAGAAGAAAAACAAACAACATATGACAAACACAAATCCCAAGAAAATATTGCTAATATAAGTAATTCATCGAAAGTAATAACACTGAATGTCAATGGATTAAACTCACTTATTAAGAAACACAGATTGGAAGATTTGATAAGGAAATATGACCATCTACAAGAAACACATCTTAGACCCAGAGATTCAAGGAGATTGAAAATGAATGGCTGGAAAACAATCTTACAGGCAAGCAATAACCAAAAAAGGGCAGGTGTAGGTATATAAATATCAGACAAAATAGACTTTAAATGCAAAACTATTGTGACAAAGATGGACACTACATATTAGTGAAGGGGATAATCTTTCAAGAAGAGAGAACAATCATAAAAATTTATTTCTCTAACAAGGGCACCTCCAAATACTGAGGCAAACACTGGAGAAACTAAATGAAGGAATAAATGCCTCTATAATTATAGTGGGGGGCTTTAACACACCACTATCACCAAAGGATAGAACATCTCAAAAGAGAATAAATAAAGAAACAAAGACTTTGAACAATATATTAGAAGCGCTTAACCTAATAGACATATACAGAACATCACACACAAATACAGCAGGATATACATTTTTCTCAAGTGCACATGGATCATTTTCCAAGATAGGCCACATGCTAGGCCACAAAGAAAGTTCCAATGAATTCAAAAAAATTGAATTCATACAAATTACTTCTCTGATGACAGAGGAATTAAGCTGGAAATCTACAAGAGCCAGAGATACAGATTTGGCATGAAGATATGGAAGCTAAACAACAAACTCTTAGAAAAAACAGTGGATCAAGTAGCAAATCTCAACAGAAATCAATAACTGCCTTAAAACTAATTAATTGATAACACAACATATCAAAACTTATGGGATGTACTGAGAGGGAATTTATAGCCATAAATTCATACACCAAAAAAGCAGAAGGGGTTAAAGTTGAAGAACTAACTGCACAACTAGGAGAGTTACTTAAAAAAATAACAAGAAACTAACCCCAAAGGAAGAAGAATGAAAGAAATAACAAAGATCAGAGTAGAACTAAATGAAATAGAAAATAAGAAAGTACTCAAAAAAATAAAGGAAACAAAGAGCTGGTTCTTTGAGAAGATCAATAAAATTGACAAACCCTTAGCTAGATTAACAAAGAAAAAAAGAGAGAAGATGCAAATACACAAAATAAGAAACGAGAAAGGGGATATCACCACTGACCCCACTGAAACAGAGTATCATAAAAGGATACTTTGAAAAACTGTATTCCAACCAGAACAACAATTTAGAGGAAATGGACAAATTCCAAGAAATACATAAGCAGCCTGTATTGATGAAAGAAGAAATCAATGACCTCAACAAAGCAATCACAAGTAAAGATATAGAATCAGTCATTAAAAACCTCCCAACTAAGAAGAGCCCTGGGCTAGATGGCTTCACAGGTGAATTCTACCAAACATCCTGGAAAGATCTAACACCAATCTTACTTAAACTCTTCCAAAAAATCAAAGTAGAAGGAACATTGCCTAACTCATTCTATGATGCTAACATTACCCTAGTACCAAAGCCAAACAAAGATAGCATAAGAAAGGAAAATTATAGACCAATCTCTCTAATGAATCTAGATGCAAAATTCCTCAACAAAATACTTGCTAATTGTATTCAACAACATATTAAATGAATTATACACCACGACTAAGTGGGATTCATTCTGGGTATGCAAGGATGGTTCAACATAAGAAAATCAATCAATGTAATAATCATATAAACAGATTGAAGGAAAAAAATCAAATGATCATATCTATAGATGCAGAGAAAGCATTTGACAAAATCCAGTACCCTTCCTTGATAAAAATACTGCAAATGATAGGAACAGAAGGAAACTTTCTGAATATGATAAAGGGTATATATGAAAACCCCACAGGTAACATCATTTACATTGGTGAAATCCTAAAATCTGTCCCTCTAAGATCAGGAACAAGACAAGGATGCCCACTATCACACCTTCTATTTAACATTATTTTAGAATACATGCTTGAGCACTGAGGCAAGACCCAGATATAGAAGGCATCCAAATTGGAAAGGAAGAAGACAAAATTTCACTATTTGCAGATGACATGATTCTATACATAGAATGTCCTGAGAAGTCTACAAGAAAGTTTCTAGAACTTATGAGTTCAGTAAAGTTGCAGGGTATAAGATCAATGAACAAAAATCAGTATCCTTTCTGTGCACTGATGATGAGTAATCTGAGGAGGAAATTAAGAAACAAATATCATTTACAATAATGAATTTAAAAATCACATACCTAAGAATAAATTTAACTAAGGATGTAAAAGAGTTATACACAGACGACTGTGTTAGCTATACAAAACTACACAAAACTGTTCAAGGAAATCAAAGATGACCTAAATAAATGGAAGAATATTCCCTGTTCATGGATTGGAGGACTAAATATTATTAAGATGTCTATCCTACCAAAACCAATATACAGATTCAATGCAATCCCAATAAAAATCAACACATTTTTTAATGAACTAGAAAAACTAATAAATGTATTTAGAAAGGAAAGAGACCCCAAATAGCCAAAGGCATATTGAAAAAGAAAAATCCCAGTACTGGACTTCAAAACCTACTACAAAGCTACAATAGTGAAAAAGGTATGGTATTGGCACAAGGATATACACACTGACCAATGGAACCGAATTGAGTGTTCTGATATAGATCCTCAATTATATGGTCATCTGATAGTTGACAAGACTACCAAGCCCACTCAACTTAGAGAGAATGGCCTCTTCAACAAATGGTGCCTAGAGAATTGAATATCAATACGCAAAAGAAGGAAAGAGGATTTCCATCTCACACCTTATACAAAAACCAACTCAAAATGAATCAAAGACCTAAATGTAAGAGCCAAACCATAAAGACTTTGGAAAACAATGTAGGGAAGCTTCTATGGGGTCTTATAATAGTAAACAGCTTCATGAACTTCACACCAAAAACATGAACAGTAAAAGAACAGACTTCCTCAAAATTGAAGACTTTTGCACTTCAAAGGAGTTTGTCAAGAATGTGAAAAGAGAGCCTACACAATGGGAGAAAATATTTGGTAACCATATATCTGATAGGAGACTTATATCCTGCATATATAAGGAACTCCTATATCTCAAAATAAAAAGACAAAAAAACCATTTAAAAAATAGGAAAATGATTTGAACAGACACTTCTCCAAAGAATAAATACAAATGGCTAAAAAGCACATGAAAAAATGCTCAAAATCACTACCTATTAGGGAAATGCAAATCAAAACTACAATGAGATACCATCTTACTCCCATAAGACTGGCAGCTATCAAAAAACCAGAAGACTACATGTGCTGGAGAGGATGTGGAGGAATGGGAACCGTCATCCACTGTTTGTGGAAATGCAGAAGGATACAGCCATTCTGGAGAATAGTTTGGTGGGTTCTTAAAAATTCAGTTATAGATTTGCCATATGACCCAGGAGTTCCACTGCTGGGTATATACCCAGAAGAAATGAAGATAAGGAAACAAACTAATATATGCATATCGATGTTCATTGCAGCATTATTCACTATTGCCAAAAGTTGGAATCAACCCAAATGCCCAAATCAAGAGATGAATGGATAAATAAAATGTGGAATATACATAAAATGGAATACTACTCAGCTCTAAGAAGAAATGCAGTACAAGCACATGTGATAACATGGATGAATCTTTATGTTAAGTGATGAAAGTCATGAATTGAAGGACAAGTACACCATAACCTCTCTGACATGAAGCCAGCAAACTGAGCTGTCTCAGAAAGCTAGACACTGGAAGATAGGCTTAAAGCAATTTTGGGTGGGGAGAGGGAAGGTTGCGAGCTGACATCTACATGGGTGAAATCTATGATAAGCTAGAGGTAAGTATTTGTATAGGGAAGGGAAAAAATGGGGGCATAGGGAAACCTTCGTGTGGAACTTTGAGGGCTTGAAGGGGACTAGGGATGGTAGGATGGGTCAGATGGCCCAAGAAATTGGGGGAAGGGTTGGGGGAAACAATTGAATATGGGAGAATGTCAGGTATATGTTTGAAGCTATAATTTTGCAAAAACTGTTTAGAAAATATAATAAGGATTACATGTTTAAGGAACTTAAAAGGGGCGTCTGATACTGGGGCAAGCTTCTAGGGAGTATGTGAGTGCTCATTTTGTCATAGTGTGTTATATCATTGGGAGTAGACCCATACAATGAGTGTGAATGTGTTCCCGCATTCTGGGGATACCTGATTTCCCAAATAGAGGGAATTGTGTCTACCCAATTGGTGGCTCCCAATTAGTTAAGACAGTCTAGTAAGTCAAGCCCTCAGCATTGTTGCAGTATATGTAAATCTGGTCCCTCAAGTAGTGAAGATTCGTTGTCACTGTGGACCCTGAGGGGAGGAGAAGAGAGGTATAGAATAGATGGAAGCAGGGCAACTGGGAGTGGGGGTGGGGTGGACAATGGAAGTGTTACACAAGATCATGCAATAATGGATATAGGAAATAATAACTTACACCAAAAGTGTATAAAAGTCTACAAGCTGAAGTGTAAATCATAATGTAAAACATAAGGAAGCTAAAAATTTAGAAATTTGTACAGTCTAAAATATAAACCATAATGTAAAACAAAATGGAACCATGTTTGAAAGCTTTGTTTCAATATCTGTACATCAGCTGCAGCAAATATATTATGAACATGTAAAAATATCATTGCTGGGGAAGGGGCAAAGTGTTTGACATTGGATATGTGGGAGTACCCTATATTATATATATGAATTAATGTGATCTAAAGCTTTTTTGAAGACAAAACTAATAATTAGGGGGAAAAAAGGATGTAGACACTGAGGAATAAATGAAAGAAAGAGCTTTGTGACTGTACATACAGGGCAACACCCATGGCAGTGATGAAAGGTAAAACATCAAAAACAAAGCTTTTTCATTTTTTTCATTTTTTGATACCCCAATTTTTACTTTATTTTTCTAAATTAGTATGTATTCTATATCTAACCTTTAAATCCATCACTATATTCCGTTTTACTATTAATGGAATCTGGCAATATATTAGGCTTCATTTTTTAAGAAGTTTTGGGTCACAAAGAGGTTCAACTGTGGCAGGGGAGGAACACTGGTGTGGGTGTTATTGATTGGGGGGGGGCACGTGGTTGGGAAGGAGTTCTCCAGGGCATATATCCAGGGAACATAAAAGTGGGTATTTTCATAGTGGTTTCAGTTAAAAATGACAATTGAGGGAGTGCTGAGTTCCTAAGCAGGGGAGTACTATCAGATTCCCTAATTAAACAGCAACAATTCCCCAAATGCAATGGTACAGATCCATAAAGATGGATAGTCCAACAATGAGCCCTTGATACTGATGAGTATGCTTATGAGCCTGTGCATCTGAAATATGAACTAGGCCTAGAGCTGCAGGGTATCTAAGAGTTACCCCTGAGAGCCTCCATATTGCTCAAATATGGCCACTCTCTAAGCCAAACTCAGCATGTAAATGCATTACCTACTCCCCAGTGTGAGATATGACTCCTGGGGATGAGCCTCCCTGGCACTGAGGGACTGCTACCAATCAGTAACTGGTGATGCAACTAGAAAGAGAACTTGAATAAAAGGTCAACTCAGACCAGCAGAATATCTAAGCCTACATATTGGGTCAAGTGTTAAAAACTGCTTTTTGACCTTAAATAAAAGGGGGAAATGGCAAAGACAAATGAGTTGATATGGCTAACAGTCACCCCAAAAGAGTCCAGAGGTCACCAGAGGCATCATGCTTATGCACACCTCAGCAGGAACCCAGAGAGATCCAAAGTATTATTTCCTCTGAAGGCTATGGAAATCCACAGGGTATATGGCCATGGCAGATGG
This sequence comes from Dasypus novemcinctus, assembly GCF_030445035.2. Classification (NCBI taxonomy): domain Eukaryota; kingdom Metazoa; phylum Chordata; class Mammalia; order Cingulata; family Dasypodidae; genus Dasypus; species Dasypus novemcinctus. The sequence goes on along the minus strand of NW_027261977.1, from coordinate 403,565 downwards.
ATTTGGAATTCTGTGCCATGTCTGAGGATCCTACTTTGGAATTTGTGCTCCTGAGTGTGATGGAGCTGGACTCAGATGTGACCTTCCTACACATGCCTTTTCTGTCACTTTTACTGAACCTGTGGTTGTTGCGAGGGATGGTGCACACTTAAGGCAACTTGAGTCTCTGCACTGTCTATGTACCAGCTGGGCCTTGAGCCTCAGCAGAGTTGTGATTCCTACTCTCTGGCTCATTGTACTTACCCAGGTCAGCTAACAAGGAGGTGAAGATGGTCAAACACCGCATGAGGGAATCAAGAGTGCCAACAACTGCAAGCAGAAGAACTGCATCCACCATCCATGTGTAATCTAAACCACTTCTTGATCTAGAGGTGAGTGGACATAACCATCCCAGCTCCAAGGAATGGAGGAACAAAATATGGATTAGAGTGGACTTACTGATATTCTACTATAAAACTATCATGACTAGTAATAGAAGAAATTGTAGCATTGAGGAGGAGAGAACGACCACAATAGTTGCTGAGCGCAGGGAGAGGGAAGAAGAGATGTGATGTGGGAGCATTTTTGGGACTTGGAGTCCTAAATGATATTACAGGGTCAGATTATGGATTTTAAGTATTCTGCCATAACCTACTGAATGTACTGGGGGAGAGTGTGAACTACAGGGTAAACTATGATCTATGTGGTGCAGCAGTGCTCCAGGTGTTCACTGAGTGCAATGAGTGTGCCACAAAGATGGAGGAGATTGTTAGTGTGGGAGGAGTGGGGTGTGTGGGGGGGTTGGGTATACAGCAACCTCATTATTTTTTAATGTAACATTATTTTGTGATTTATGTATTTACAGAAGTGATGGGGTGGGGGGTAGAGAGCAGGGTATACAGGAACTGATGTTTTTTAAAAATGTTTAATGTAATGTTCTTTGTGATCTATTAACTTTAATTTAAAAAGTGTAAAAAAAATTAAAGCCATTACCTTCTCCCCTCCCCCCCTAAAAAAAAGTACACATGTGCAGAAATTTATTAAAATGTCAGGAAGCATACTTTTATCAAGATGCTATTAAAAAAAACTGAATACTTATAAAAGTAGGCATTTCACATTCTTTTCTTGGTGAATGCCAAAAAATTCCTATGTGGATCTTTTTTATCTTCTAACTGGGAGAAGCTCTCTTGTCAGAACAATTGTTCCAGAATAGCGTCATGTTCTGTTTTCCTGTTGCATGACAGTCTTATTCTGCTCCCCACCCGCCTCCCCCCTGCCCCCAACTTCCTACCCCTGCAGTGGAAGCAATGTTAGTATCCAGTGCTCTCCAACAAGAGATAGTGTCTAAAGCCTAATTTTACATTTCTAATTCTGGTGGCTATTATCAGGAATTTTTGATAGTTTAAAATTGTCTAATATTTTTTATAGAGAGAGCACTGATTCTTGCTATGTATAATTTTTTGTAACCTAACAGTGAATCAGTATTTTCTATCAGTGCCAAGGGTATCCTGTAGTTCTAATCAAGTGTTTCAATAAATATTTGTAGATAATAGATGTAGCAGTTTGATATGGTTATGAATTTGAAAAATAGATATTGGATTATATTTGTAATCTGGTCTGTACCTGGATGTGACTGTGTTATGATTAGGGCTTTGATTGGGCCACATCAGTAAGGCATTGAGTCCCCACCCTTTGGTGGGACATAGATAAAAAGGCATGGCAAAGGACAGAGTTCAGGGATTTTGATATTGGAGTTTTGATGTTGGAGTTTGATGCTAAAGCCTTAAGCTGGAGTACCGGAAAGTATACATCCAGAGGAAAGAGGAGGAAGCCCCAGGAAGGGAGGAACCATGAGCCCAGGAAGAAGCAAGATCCTGGAAAGGAGGAACCCAGGAATCCTGAACCCTCACAGACATTGGCAACCATCTTGCTCCAACACATGAAAATAGACTTTGGTGAGAGAAGTAATTTATGCTTTATGGTCTGGTATCTGTAAGCTCCTACCCCATATAAATACCCTTTATGAAAACCAACCTATTTCCAGTATTTTGAATCAGCACCCCCTTGGCTAACTAATGCAATAGTCAATGCTTGTGTATGCTTAAAGATCTATTTAGGTGGAAACAATTGTGGATGTATTCAAAGTAACAAAATAAAATTAAAGCTTTAGTCACTTGCCTTTTTACCATACATAAATGCTACCTATCTTTGATACTCTGGCATAATATGCATAGTCAGTATTTCACATTTGTCTGGAAACCAGGCCTAAATTTAGCAAGAGCATGTGGAGAAAGTACTGTAGGGCTGTATTCTGCATAAAGTGCAACTTGAAAAGTATAGAATTCTTTCTCCAACAAATAAAAACCATATACCTACAGGTTTAGCAGAAAACTTCAACTCAGCCAACTGAGTGGTGAGCCTTTGTAAAGGCCTAGGTACCACTCGCTTTGACAAAGTCAATGTATAGAGTCTGTAAAAAGAAGTTACTCAAGTGCTGAGAAAATCTACCTCTAACAGTATTCTGTGAAGCAGAACTAACTTTAAACCGATTCACAAATGAAATCCTAAGTAAAACTATGTATCTGTCAGCAGGAATATGCATCTGGATTTTCTACACCTGGCATTTTTGGTAATTTCTTTTTTTTTTTTTATGATTTATTTTTTATTTCTCTCCCGTTACCAACTCCTTCCCCCGGCCCCCCATTGTCTGCTCTCTATGTCCATTCACTGTGTGTTCTTCTGTGTCGACTCATATTCTTGTCATTGGTACCTGGAATCTGTGTCTCTTTTTGTTGTGTCATCTGGCTGCATCAGCTCTCCATGTGTGCAGTACCACTTCTGGGAAAACTGCACTTTTCCACACAGGGTGGCTCTCCTTGCAGGGCGCACTCCTTGTGCATGGGGCTCCCCTATGCGAAGGAAACCCCTGCATGGCACAGTACTCCTTGCGCATGTCAGCACTGTGCGTGGGCCAGCTCACTGCACAGGTCAGGAAGCCCTGAGTTTGAACCCTGGACCTCCTATGTGGTGGGCAGACGTCTATCAGTTGAGCCACTTTCACACATGACTGGAAAATAAACTTTGTGTGCTGTTTTGCACACTGTTTAACAGTTTCTGTTTATGTAGCATTTTATGCAATTAAGTTACATGAGTCATCAGAATAAATTTGTAGTGTAAAATATTGGCTACATAAGCTCACAATGAAGTTTCATAAGTATTGACAGTAATCCTGCCACAAAACAAACCTCTAGAGAGTGAATTAGAGATTTTTTCCATTTCTAGTTATGCCTTATGAAACTTAAATCAAGACATACGGAGGAGGAGCCTATTCATTTGAAAACCAAGTGAAATACTTTAAATTCATTCATTACAAAATGAAAACTAAACAAGTATCACTGGCAAAAACAATTCATTCAGCCCAGTCTGTAGTCAGAAATGATCTCTAGGATCTTGACAGCCCCACATCCTGGAGGCAGTTGGGAAGGATGGCAGCCTATTTTATAGGTGACAGCCCAATTCTGGAGAGGAGGGAAGACAGGTTAAACTTCCAAAATGGAGGACCAGAATTTGACCAATAAGATGGGGTACACTTACCTGAAAACTGAAAAATGTTAAAAATGTAATAGGACTAAGGCGTGGGTCGGGTAGTGAGGAGGCAGGTTCATTCTAGTGTGATAAAGGCCTAAGAATGAGGAGGGGTGCCTCTTGCCTAGCTTATTATTTGTTTATACACTGTAGTTCCAAATAGGATTATGAAAAATCTCACACTGGCTTATAAATCATCTTTATTAAGAATTTTGTGTTGTAAGAAAGTAAAGACCAGCACGTTACGTAACTTCTTGTTGTTCTATGTCAGTAAGAATTTGGAGAGCAAACCTCATCACCAGAAGTCATCTGGTTCTTCCTGAGAAAGGCCCATGAGACTAAATTAGGGAAAGACAAAAATTAAAAATGTAAAAATACACTCATCAGGTTCCTGCAGGATCTTCATAATGTTCTCATTCCCTTAGGTGTTTCTGCTCTAGCTTACAATTTTAAGATGAATCTCACAGATTAAAAGACCACAATTGATTTTTTGTGGTTGTAGTTAGTAATTTTGACTGATTCAATAACTTCTTTCTGGCCACCTCGAGTAGAGCTAACAAAACCAGCAACATGACAGCGGTTTGCCTTGGAATACAAGTTCTGGAGACCCATACCTTTCATCTTTGTCACTAGGTGGCAGTGTGTCTGACAGTGATCTCTCTCTGGTGACTATCATTTTTGAGCTCTGATACATAGAGAGGGAAAGAAAAAGTTTAAAACTAGATAACGCATTAATTTTATGAAACACTATGATTTCTCTTAGAACTCTTTTTGAAATACAGATGTAATTTAAGAGTCTAAAAAAAAGGTGACATTTTAACATTAAATTTAGCAAGCACATCAAAATAAACTCTAAGGTATGCATTCTCAACACCCAAGGCACTTCAGACTCAGAAAAGAGGAATGGCTCAGGCTGTGCAATGCATTCATCACTCCCTGACAGATCTTTCTTTCTTGTTCTTAATAATAAGAGACATCCCAACCTTTACACGCTTTCACAAATCAAAATCTCTTACATCTGTTACCCAAGTAAAAGCTGTAAAATTTTGTTGAAATAGTGTAGTAGATTAAAAGACATGAGACTCCACGTGAACTTTGGATTTTCTATGATCTAACCAGTTTGCCTTCAACGGAGAAGACAGGTTCCTGTTAAGTCTTTAAAATTATCCACAAGAGGCCCTCGACCCCCCGCCTGCCCTTTCCACACAGCAGCCTCACCTTATCTGCCCCATCCTCCGTTCTCCCCTGCTGAATGAGCTGCATGTACTTTTCTAAAGGATTTTCACCACAAGCAGATTTGTCTTTCATTTCTTGAGCACTCATTTCTAATTCTTTCTCCATTTCAATCTTCAATGATTCTTCAATCATCTGCTGTAAAATAGATGGGCACCAAAATAGGCAATACACAAATACATTTTTAAAACTTTTCCATTTACAAAGCACACAGTAATAGCATCCTGATCCTTTAAGTACAACCTGTACACTGAGAATTAGGTTTCTAAAAAAAATCAAGTCACGGTTACCATTAAAGAGAAACAAACATGCCGCCTCAACAAAGGAAGGGATGAATTTCCCTAAAGTGTTCTAGGCTTTATACCCGAATGAACCAGGAGTCCCGGGAACATCCACCAGGCAGACGGAAGCCTGGAAGACATGGCAGGCATGCTAATGTGGCCAACAGCAGGACGGAAGGCAAGCAGGGTGCACAGAGGCGACGAGGGCCCCTGCAAGCACCCTGGCCTGCCTGGGCCCTCCTGGGGGTCTCCTGGTCCTTGCTCGGTCCCAGCTAGTGGACCTTGCAGTCGTGTCTCCTTTCATCTCCGGCTCTCAGTGAAGATCTGCAGCAGGGCAGAGGCCAGATGGGCACACACACCAAAGTGCTTCCCGACACTGCACTTGAAACCTCAGAAGGGGCTACATGGCCTTTCTCACTGCTCTTAAGAGAAGGTTTTGGAAAAGTTAGCTGCTAAGCGTTAAGTTGTATATGTTGCCACAATCGTTTTTACAAAAGGAGTTACCTGCCGCTCTGATAACCTGGGGACTGAATGCTGGCTCACCTCCCAGAGGTGGAGTCCTGAAGGTGTAGGACGCATTGACCAGGACGGGGATTCAGTCATGCTCCTTACCCTTTCTTGATCCAGCTTTTCTAGCTCTCTTCTTTCCCTTTCTAAAGCTTCCTGTCGTTCACACCGCTGCCTTTCTTCTTTCTGCCTTCGTTCTTTCAGGTGCTGCTCCCATAACTTGTCTTCTTCCCCCTGCTCGCCACTTGGTTTCTGATCTGTGCCTAATAGGACAGACGAGAGGGAATAGCTTCCACCCTCAGCTGTTTCCAACGAATGAGGCACCATTTGCAGGGCCCTGGTCGAGAAGCAGTGGTCTTGCCTTGCGCCTAAGCTCCTGTGCTGCGCCTCCAGGGGCTATGCCCCTCCCACTGGCTCTCTGCCCCCAGACTTCCTACAACGCGGCGCCGCCTGCCACCATTCCGCCCACCGCCGTCTCCCCTTCTCCAGCCACCTGCTCCTGCTCCTCCCTTCCCAAGGCCCAGCCTTTGCTTCCAATTCCTCCCTCCCCTCAGGGCGCCGGGGGAAGCATAGCCCATTTCCCCACTAGCTGCATGGACACAGAGGTGTTCCAGTGGCCTCCCCCGAGCTGATGTGGGGGCTGAGCCCCGTCTTGTGCAGCGACCTATCTAGCTCTGTCCCAGCTCCCGGGCCGCAGAGCCTTGTCTCTAATGGGTTCCCCACCAAACACCCCCCCCACCTCCCCATCACTACCGTCCCTTCAGTCCAGCTCTTTCTACTCTGCCCTCTCGCCACCAGGGCTGCCAGGGCCTCCCTCCTCCTCCTGCTGCTTTCATCAGGGTCCCTGACACCACCGCCCTGGCCTAAGGCACAACCTGCTCAGTGGTCTCCCTGGCCTCAGGCACTCCATCTTCACCAGTGCCAGACCTAGCTCCTGAAAGGGACCTGTGTGGATTGGCTGGATTTGCTGGTGGAGCATCTCTGCTCTGATGGAGTTCAAACTCAAGGCACTGTAGACCGATGAGCTGCCTGTCATTTTCCCTTCCAAGCTTATTTCCCACATTTACCACTCAGTGTGGCATTCAGCATTTTCTAACTCTACCCTCAAGCTGCCTGGTCCCTGACTGGAGCTGATGCTGGCCTTGCTTGGGGCCTCTGCTGTCACCGCCTCCTTAACCTGCCGTGCTCCCTCCCTGCCTCTCCCTACAAAATCCCATCTGCTGCTCCAGCCCTCAGAGGCCACCCGCCCTGGGAGCCCCGGTATTCTGAGAGGGACCACTAACCTCCCCAGCACCTTGCCCACACAGCATTTGCTACCTGCCTCGTCAAAACTCATGTGCACTTGTTTCTCCCACTGCTAGTCCCCGCAGGCAAGGCCCATGTTTTACTTCTGCGTTTCTGGCGACAGCTCTGAGCCACAGGTCCCTCAAAGGTTTCATTCGCTCTCAGTCCCACACATGATGACTGTGACCTTCCTCCTCTGGCTTCAGGCTATGCCCTACGCTTTTCTGACCTGCACAATGCTAACAAAGCAGAATTACTAGATCACCGGAGGACTCTGGGCCTCTTTGCTGCGCCCTGTTCTAAAGACAGCAGCAGGAACTGAGTTAGTTGTCCTGAGAAGACAAAGGCAACACAGCTTCTCTCTCCCTTGATCCTTATTATGAATTTAAAATGCCAGAGGAGGCAGGGATTCATTTTCACAGGCAGAAATGCAATCTCCTCCTTGCTGGTGGAATAAGGGTTACTCCTAAATGGTATGGCTTTCTTATATGTAATAGCAATCCCAAAGTTGGAATGGTGTTTTGATGGCGATTTAGAGAGAGAGAAGAAAGAAGGGCAGCTTCTCTGCTCAGCTGCTGGGTGGCTCTTCAGACAGAAGAGCAAAGAAAAGCCTTTCTACTGGGCACCTCAAACACACCACGTTTTGACCTTTTTCATTTCCCTTTGTGCCCAAAGAGATGAAATGTTGAATATAAGAGAATTTCTCAATTAATCAAAAAAGTTGCCACGCCTCACTGTTATGTCAGAAGCCACGGTAATAACCTAGGCTGCTCTGTGGAGGCAGAAGCACCCTTCCCTCAGGTGCGGGGAGGAGGGAGGCAGGTTGTTAAGCTCCTTTCATCCCCTTACCTCATCTGGGCTCTGGCCCCTGTGCCCTCCCGTGGCCCCCGTCCTCACTCGGCTGTCCCCCACAGCACTTCTCCACACGCGGTCCTGATGGCTCGCTGACCATCTGACATGCCCCCCACTTCCCCACTTCCTTCCTGGCCCCCACTAGAACATCAGCTCCATGAAGACAGGGCTGGATTTGGTTGACTGCTGGATGCCCAGTCCCTACAAGAGAGCCAGTACAGAGAAGGCCTGACCTGAGGAATTTCCTTCAACTCCAAGGGGAAAAGGACCTGGCTGTAGAGCAAGCCCTGGAACAAGGCTCAGAGCCCTCCCTGCCTGCCTCCCTCCTCCCCAGTCCCTCCACCTCCAGAGAAGGGGGTGGGCTCCTGGTGGAGAAGGGAGAGAGGCGGGGGCCAGAGACCAGGAGTCTCAAGACCAGGTCCCCCCAGCACTTGGCTCACTTGGTGTCGGGAGCTTTTTAAAAGATTGATGTACAACGTGGGTTTCTGCCTTTATATTTTAAGACATAAAGGAAGCAAACAGATGGAACAAAAAATAATAAAATAAAAAAGTTAAAACCACACTGAAGACATATACCAGAGATTAACCGTTATCTTGGTGAGATACTGAGGCTCCTGTGGAATGGTCCTTGCAGATGTGCTCTGGGTAACAGTGTCCTTGCTATATCAGACTGACAATAAAACAATTCTTTTTAAAGCAACTGGCCCTGGAAGACTAAATGAGAAGCCTTTCCATCAGTATTTTCCTCAGCACAGTCTTTACATGTTCTAATTGTGAGTTACTTAGGAAATGTAACCAACACCACCACCCCAGCCCCAGATTTTCGACAATCTATGCTGTCCTTCTGTGTTGCATGAAATAAAAACGCACTCTTACTTGGGGAGTGAGATGGGGCAGGTCTGGAGGGCACGGCGGCTGTGGTGGCGTCCACGGGAAGCATGTCTCCAGCAGAATGCAGCACATCTCCTTCGCGCTGCCTCGGCATGTCCCCTGCAGCTACAAGAGGAGGGGCAGCTGTCCAACGGGGCCTTAGGACGGCCAGCAGGGGGCAGGGCAGGTGGGGGTGGGGGCAGCTGGCCAACTTCAGCCAGAGCCGCAGGGTTCCCTTTCTTTACAGGAGTCTACACTGGCAAGACGTGCTTGCCAGTGTGTTTACTTCTTAACGTGTTCTTATCCTTGAAAGAGTTAGATTCAGGAAGGAGACTTGGCCCAGTGGTTAGGGCGTCCATCTACCACATGGGAGGTCTGCGGTTCAAACCCCGGGCCTCCTTGACCCGTGTGCAGCTGGCCCACACGCAGCGCTGATGCGCGCAAGGAATGCCATTCCACACAGGGGTGTCCCCATGTAGGGGAGCCCTACGCGCAATGAGTGCGCCCCGTAAGGAGAGCCGCCCAGCACGAAAGAAACTGCAACCTGCCTAAGAATGGTGCCACCCACACGGAGAGCTGACACAACAAGATGAGGCAACCAAAAGAAACACAGCTTCCCGTGCCGCTGATAAGGATAGAAGTGGTCACAGAGTCACACAATGAATGGACACAGAGAGAAGACAACTGGGGGGGGGGGAGGGAGAGAAATAAATAAATAAATAAATCTTTAAAAAAAAAAAAAGATTCAAAACCCAATAGGAAAAAAACAATCCAGTGACAGAAAATAATTAAGTTGGCTTGCTGACAAACATCTGAATTTCATTTAAATAGAAATGGCTTAACAAAATTCTCCTTTGGCTGCAAGTTCAAAATAATTCACAAAATTTACTAGGCCTGCCCATTTAATTGTTCAAAACGATGTACGTGCAGAACTAAAGAGAAAATGGCAATTAAATGCAATAAATGGTGCTACACTAGATCTAATAATGGAGAGAAATGGCCCCAAAGGACATTACAGGGACATATGAAAAAAACTGGAATATAGATTGAAAGCTTCAATGGATACTAAAGTTCTTGAACTTGGGACAATATGTAAGGTGGTTATATTAGTGAATAGCCTTGTACTTAGGAAATGCACATGGAAGTACATTATATGTTCAAGGAGCATGATAGATGCAACTTACTCTCAAATGTCTAGAAAATGGATAGATAAGTAGATAGATCAACAGAGAGAAGGACAGATAGAACGATACAGCAAATGTGACACAGCGTTAAAATTGGTGGGCCTGGGTATGGGAGAGGGTTGATTTGTTTGGAGTTCTCTTTACAAGGTTTGTATTACTTTTGCAACTATCTTCTAAGTTTGAAATTATTTCAAAAAAGAAAGTTTAAGGAGAAAAATGTTATATTTTCAGACCTGACAATGATGTTTACAAAGCTATATATAAATCTAAAAATGTCTAAAGCTGGAAAGCAGCTGAGACAACTGACTCTACACCATCTCTGACACTTAGGCAATGGGCTCTGAAGCGCGGTGAGGTGACCATGTCAGGGCCACGGCCAAGATGCCAGTTCCCCAACCCTTGTGCCGACATGCTTTCACCCCCGTTCTTTCACTAAGACTGGAGTTCGCTACATCTGGGGCAAATGATGGAACCAGTATAATATCAAGAAAAAGAATAATTTTCACATTCCATAGAAATTTAAAAATCACATTTTAATGTGAGGTAATCGCAACTTGGCAAATTAAGTTAAGGATTCATATGTATGAGTATAGCTCATATTGAAATTCTTAGTTATCCAGAAATTATTTTTTTAATTTTAAAGAATATAAAAAATGATATTAAAAAAGAGGTCAACAATCTGCATTTGTGGTTTTATCTCAAAGTTAAAATGCCCTAATTCATGATTAAAGTAACAGACCTATTTCCCAAAACTAAGCTTTCTATACTTTCAACACGCCTAGATTTGAACTTACATTCGAAAGATGATTTGAGTTCCTCATTATCCTTAAAATGTTGCATGTCCAGATTTGAAAGTTCACTTTTTCCTTGCAGTTCAGTTTGCTTTTGGTAAAGACTGGATTGGAAGAATAGAATTCATGAACATGCAGTGATAATAATGTAACACCCGAGAGCACAGTGTGATGAAAACCTTTTGTGACCCAAGAAAAAGTTTTACAGAAGTTTCCTTGGCTTATTAAGAAAAAGAGCCACCATGCACCCAGGGCTCCCCATGCAGCCGGCACTGTGCTCAGCAACCCATGTTGAACTGAGGTTCTTTTTAACCACTTTGGACAAACAGTTGGCAAAGATTAAGATCACCCTCCCAATGCGAGTTTATTTTTTCAGTAACCACAAAACATTTTTCTAAGAAATCAAACTGCACAACCTCATCACAACTCAGCTGAAGATGTAAAACCCCAGGCCCACAGGGCGTCCGAGCAGCCTACCTTAGCGTGTGCATGCATGTCCTGGCTTTCTTTTATCGCAATACAAACAAGAAGCAATTTAGGACCATTATAGACATAAGTGGTAGTTCTCAACGTTGTACAGCAGAACTGGCTAGACCTGCAGGTGGCCAGGCTCCAGCCCAGAATGACTGAGTGAAAATCTCCTGCAGGCGGACCAGGCATGGGATGGGGGGGCAGCCCCTGCCTGACTCAACCACAGCCCAGGCTGCTCCAGTGGCCTAGTTCCTAAAGCTCTCCCCTCCACACTGCTTCAGTGCCTGCACCCTAGAGTCCACTACCACTCTAGAATTTCAGTGATGCAGAAAGTGAAACCTTAGCTCTTTATATTTACATGCCACATTTTTTGAAATTACCTTTTAAATGATGTGTGAAACTGGTACAAGTTTAAAAGTAAACTGAATTCATTTGCTTTCATGAATTTCTTAATGCTCGGTTTTATCTTTAAGAATGGAGTCTAGGCACGGAATTATGAAGATGCTTATTAATACCACATCACATTTTCTGTACCTAAGTAGAAATTATTTTTAAAAGGAAACTTTTGTCCACAGGTAATTCAGATGATTCTCAATGATGACACATCATTTTTCCAATCAGACTGCCCCATGATCTTTACCATCACCTGAAAAAACCCAAAAACCAAAGGAAAGGCTGACAACCTTTACTGGTAACATTACTTGGCTGAAGCCGACCAGAATGTGGTATTTACCCTGCCCGCTGCTCCGGGGGGCTGGAAGGGATGGAGAGGCTGTGTACAGACTCAGCAGGTGAAGGCTGGGGCGTCCTGTCAGGACAAGCATCAGGGGAGGCCACACGTGATCTGCCCAGACCTACAGGGCCAAAGGAACCAGCAGGAGAATGTTACCAACTGCACGGAGAAGATACCAGGGTGGTTTCTGTGATTTTAAGAAAGTCCATCAGTGACGTCTGCAAATAGCCAAGTATGAAACATAAATGACCCACAAAACTGCTCGTGGGCCCAAGTTAAAGCACAGTAGTAATAATAAAGTCTGTAAAAACTAACCAGCAGTAAAGGAAAGGACAGCAACATGCTGGAACGTGACACTCTCCCCGCTGCCGACCCCCACGCCAGCCCCGTGATATGGGGAAACACCACAGCCTTCCAGGAACAGCAGGGGCAGAAGGTGAACATACTGCTCAAGGCAATAAGATACACAGCTAGGGCTCTCCATGCTCCTCATGTCACGTCAGGTTGCTTAGAGGCCCTGCTCTTACTCAAGTGACAGGACCAATGAGGGCCAGAGCCAGCCCGGTCCAGGGCACCCCAAAAACCCTTTCGGTGGCAGCGTACCTTCCAGGTGCATCTCACTATCGATGCTGCCGTTCGCTTTGGGAAGGGGAGTGGAGGAGAGGCGCCTCGGGGAAGAGCTTCTCCTTGGCCAGGAAGCCTCGCTGCCAGTCAGTGCTTCCGGTGCGTCACTCCTTTCCTCTTTAAGGATGCTCAGTCGAGGCTGCTCAGGGACCATTCTGTCTTCAGCCGAAATACCTCTTTCTGGGGAACTAGAGGTGATGGTTTTTAGCGCTCCCAGCAAGTACATGGGTGGTGGGCTGTGGGCTGGTGGTGGGCTCCCAGCAGTGTTCTGAATAACTCTTCGATGGTAATTTCTGAAAGCATTTTCCAAGCGCTCAGCCTCTTGCTCTAGCTGTTTTACCCTTGCCTTAGTACTCGCCACAAACTCAAGGTCTGAGTCGGGGGAACTACCCTCCGTCTCTGGATGGGGACAATTCCTGCTCCTTGGTATAACTGGGCCAACCATCACCTTGTCCCATTCAAAAGGATTCTTCAGGAAATCACCACTTATATCATCATCGTGAGGCACCATCTGGCCCCCTATCAATCCAGTGATGGAACGATCAAGCAGAGACTGCTTGGGCTGGCGGTACACTTCATTCTCTAGAGCTGAGAATTACAAAAGCAGAGTTTGGGAAATGAGGGGGAAAGAGAATAAAATTAAAATGTGCTTAATCTTTTTTTGAAAAATGACAGTGAGTAATCAAAAGGACAAACTTGCACATTAAACTCTTGTTTAAGCAATGGTAATGACAACTATCAACACCTATTAAGATCTTATAGGTAACAGCTAAGGCTTCATATACCTTCTTTCCTAGTGCATAATTCCTCAATCTGTTAAATGCACTTTGAAATCCAGAAAGCTCTGAGAACTGAAAATTTATTCGTGATTTCTTTGGTGGCAAAGCCTGACCAGACCTGAACTTGTTTGGTTGAAAACCTTGACATGAACTGAGGTACGCCCATTTATAATCATTTTTTATCCCACCCAGCATTTGTCACACATTTTACTAGAAAAATATCAAGTGTTCAGCTAGAGGAAGCTGCCCCAGAACTCCCAGGGATGTTGCAAAATACGTGGTGTATGGGCGAGGTGTAGATGTGGTAGCTCCCATTTTAGAAATAGAGCTCACCTAGGCTCACCGAGGTTGGTCACACACTCAGCAAGCAGTTGTGCCACTGGGATTCCCTCCTACAGAGCCAGGACATGTGACCACTCCTCACCTACAAAGCCTCCCAATACTGCTATGGCCAGCACCATAAGAAAGGTGTTTGAAGGGGCAAACCATCCCCACCGAACTATTTTTCATGATAAGAGATGGCTAAGGTTTCCGCTGTGAGCAGTCTGGCAAACACTGAATTGTTGAGAGAGAGGCAAGGGAGGGAAGAGAAATGAGTCAAGAGATAAAAACATACGCAGTGCAGGTAGGAGGGAGCAAGCACCTGAGGAGGGAAGACTGCAAATGGAAACTGAGGAAGGGGCCACAAGGGAGTGGGCGAACTGCCTGGGCTGATGGAACATGGACCCTTTCTTTATGCTTGAAAGCAGCTAAGAAGGATGGTATGGAAGCTTCAGTCAACACTTTAGGAAGAAGGCGCGGACGAGCATCTCTGCAGCCAGGAGACAGTAGCCACAGCAATGAAGTGCTAGCAGGAACCACTTCCTGGGGGTCTTATCCATCCCAGGCGCTGTCGTGTGCCCCATCTCATTTTATGTGCATTCTGCATGGCAGGGGATTCTTGTTACAATGGGGAAAGAGAGGCTCAGGGAAGCTGAAGTAACTTGGTCAAACAACTAACTTCAAAGCTGGGGTCCAAAACCCAAACATTCCCTGATTCTGATGCTGACGCTCTCCCCACTAGGTCACCCTGCTTCTCCTACACATACGACTGACTGGCAAGGAACAGTCAATCAGGCTTCCTCTGGGAGTAACAAAGGAAAAAGGGAAGTGTAGGTCCAGGGGGAGCTGGGGGACTCCTGGGGCACACGGAGTGACCATCCCACCAGTACGCCTTTGCTATTTAGGGGATGCGGCGCTCCTGAATCACAGGGCACCTGGCTTCTCCCTTAATAAGAAAATTATTAAAAATTCAATAAATAGCCATCGTTACACTTCCACAAATGTCCAAAAATCTTTATGGATTACGAAAGGCTCTAACCTGTCTGGGTTTGTTTCAGATGCAGCTTCAAATCCGCAATCTGCATAGTGAACCTCTTTACACAAGCTTCATAATCTAATAACTGGGCCTTCAGCTCTGCAGAACGCTCAATCTGGAAAAGTTACAGAAGGAAAAGAAATCAATATAAAACCAATCACAATCACTTACAAAAGCACAAATCCTCTTATTGGGCTTATTTTATTTTTCTGTTTTTCTACTCCTGAGAAGCTTTATATCAAACACAAATTTCTCATCACCTTATTCACTTATTCACTCATATTAAAGAAGAGCTACTCCAGGGCATGCAGATAGAAGTCAAAAAGCCAATATTTGTAAATCAAGCTGCTTATCCACAGGGTGACAAGTGAGATACTTTAACAGGAAGCACAACTGGGCACTTAAAAATATTACAGTTGGGGAGTTTGCTTTCCTCTGGATTGTATTAATAGTATGACTATGAAGCCCGGTAATTACTGAAGAACTTTCTCAGATGAGAAAGAATACCTTGAGCGTTTCGGGGAGTACCTTTTCCTGTTAAGATAATGAATCCGACTTGGGCTGTCTGACTTACGCCGCCCCCCCCGCCGGAATACTTCAGCAAGCGAAGAGCAGTACTCACTTCATTTTGCAGCTGTTTTTCCAGAGCTTGTTTGTGGGTTTCAAACTCCTTATGCTGAAGAACTATAGCATTTTCAGCTTTCTTTAATTCTTTCTGAAAAACCAGCAGCTCAGGAGATGGCTGGATTATGCCTAAGAAGGTAGAAAATCCTAGTCACCAGGGTCCTGCTTGGCAGAGAGACCGGCCAGCCCGAGCCACCTCCACCTTGCTCTCCTGCTCGCTCCAGGCAAGCCCACCCAGCAGCCAAAGGGCAAGGGAGCTTCTGAGACAGCTGGTAGAGGCAGATGTGTAGAGTTCACAAATATTTCTTCTTACAGTGACACAATTATGCACTAGCAAACAACAGGTACTTTCCATCTAAGAATCTTGATTTTATAAAATTTTCCCAATTTAAGCCTACCTTACAGGTACAAAGCAGTTTTATAATAATTACAATATGAATTACGAAGCTATGCAAATGGTAAAAAAAAGTCATACGGTTCAAGAGACGCAAGTTTTCACTTTTACTCTCATCCAATTGCTGTTTAAGTGATTTATTTTGTGCCAGGAGCTCCAGGTTCTCTTCTTTTAGCAAGTGGTTTTGTTTTGTTATTGCCAAAGACTGGACTTTGACAGACTTTAGCTCAAGCTGAAATTACAAAAGAAGGAAGAACTATATTTGAATGATGATTTTACAGTATTCTGAAATAAAAGCTGGCAGGATGCTTTCACAATTTAATTAAGGTCACTTGATAGATGGTTGGTTGGCTGCAACAAAAAGAGCCTAACAAAAAATAAGAAAACTCATTCTTTGATCTAGATTTGGGATAGGGGAATGTTTATCTAACTTGAATTATGTAGAACCCTTTCCTAGGAAGCAAGTAATTCTGGTTAAGATTATCACGTCATTTTCCAGATGCATCAAGGACCCAGTAATGATTACAGATTATAGTAATACCCTTTTACAAATGTAAACAGATTGGCTAGAAATGATCACTAACATACTGTGAGATGCTCCCCTTGTCTTAGCATTATGTAACTCAAATTTGGATATGGAATCCTACAAAGTTCTCAAATAAACATGCCATCAGAGTTGCAAAAAAATTTTATATATCAGATAAATATATATAAAATTATTTTCTTAGGAGGTGCTGGGGATTGAACGTGGGACCTCATACATAGGAAGCAGGTGCTCAACCACTGAGTTATACCTGTTCCCCCGGGTGATATTTTAAGTACCTCAAGTTCCCAGCTCTAATGCTTCAGAGCACACAAATGAAATGTAATAAAGTACTAGTGGCATGTAAAACAGGCATCTTTCTGTTTTAAGCTGGATGATATTAAAGTAATGAGAATTCTTAACCTGCTGCTGATGGGAAGGAGGCTGAGGTAGAAACTAACATTTATTGACCACCCGCTGTGGGCTGGACCCATAAATCAGCTCACTGAATTCCTTCCACAATCATGGGATATGGGCATTAGCCCAAATTTTATGGACAAGGAATATGAGGTCACAAAACTTGCCCAGAGGCACACAAGGAACAAGGGACAGAGGCAGGATTCAAGCAGGACTTCAGGACTCCAATGTACATGCTCTTTCTGGGTTTTCCTAAGTGATTTAGCTTGAAATTAAGAACTCTTTTATTAATTTTAGCCATCGCTTTCTTAGTCATATAATAAATACCCCAAATGTATCAAGAGGATAACTAGATAAATTGTGACTAAAATTTAAATGTCATAATTGCTTCACCTCTATTTCAAAAAGAAACCACAGGCTTAACAATTACCTCAAGTTCTTTCACACGATTTACATATTGACGGAGTTCTTCCTTTTTTGAATTAACAACTGAGAACTCTTCTTGCAAATGCATAGCTTCTTCTAAAAGAGAAAGTCAACCGATCAAACATCATAATGTTTTCCTTGCAAATGCAAAAGCCACGTACTGATCTGTGGTCAGTAGAGCAGGTCTAATTATTTCAGATTATTTCATAACCTAAAATAGCAGGCATGGCGGCGAAAAATTCAGTGGGCAAGCAGGAAATAAACCGTTACCCAATGGGTATGGGAGATTGTTAACCATCAGATATATATGGTGAAATGGCTCCCACTACACATGCTAACCAGAGTGCTACCATTTGCTGTGACACCATGGTCAGAGCACAGGGCACTAATGCCAACTGATCTTAATTTCTTTAAAAGACAAAGATGTGTCTTTTACTATTTTGCAATTTTTACTTCATCTAACAGAAGTCTATGTAAGATGTATCATCAAAAAGTAATCTGCAATGAATGTACAACATGCTGATTGTACTAAAAGCCATGGATTATACACTTTGGTTGGAACAGCTAGAAACAGTAGCTATGTACAGTGGGGGGAGCACAACAACTATGAGAAGTGAGGAGTTTTCTTGTTTGTTTTTTGTTTGTTATTATTATTGAAAGAGTGAAAATGCTCTAATAATGACTGAAGTGATAAATGCACTAATACGTTATTATAGCAAATACCACTGATTGTACACTTTGGATGATTTTTATGTTTATTAATATTTATCAATAAAATTGATTTGTTAAAAAAAAGTAATCTGCAAGCAGAGTGGGTATAGCTCAATGGTTCAATGCCTGCTTCATATGTCAAGGTCCCTGGTTCAATCCCTGGTACCTCTTAAAAGAAAAAAAAAAACCAATCTGCTGAATACCTGATGGTACTACTTCCTAAAGAAGTATTTGTCTCTGCAAGATAAAAGCAAAGGGGCAACAACAAATCAGGTGTCTAATCAGTATCAAGGATCGAACCTTGATTTACTCCAAAGAATCTGGTTAAAATATCCACCAAAAGTTCAGCCTCTTGTCATTGGCAAGTAAATTGAAATGAACAATATCTTAAGATGGAAAAATTCTTCAATTTTCCTAGTCTTGGACTAATATAATTTATACAAGCATTTAGGAGGTTATGTGTCAAGTAACATTATTACTAAGCAGGAAAACGTTTTAAGAAGTAAAAGAAGTAAGAATCTAGGTCACGAGGGTCGGAAAAGTTAAAATAATATTTTCCTAAGTAAGAAATAAAGTCTCCCATGCTTAGGAGCTATATTTAATCAGATGGCAATAAGTTGCTGCCACCTTCTTGACAGTCACAATCTTCTTTATCAAAACAGACTGAAGTAAATTTGGATAAAATACTGAAAATAAATCACTGGCCTATGGGAACATACAAAATATTAAACATGATATTTGCAAAAAAGTAGTGATTAATATTAGTTTTCTTTTTTAGGAGGTACCAGGGATTGAACCCAGGACCTCATACATGAGAAGCAGTCACTCAACCATGGAGCTACATGCACTCCCGCCTTATTTTTTAATTTTGTAAAATAACAGTAGTAGCACTGAAGTGTAGCTATACATTCTTTATTTCCTCCCTGATTCTGTTTCTCTCTTGATATATTCCTCTACCTCTCTAACACCCTGTTTACTACTGTCTTAACTTTGCCAGAGTTATATGACAAATACCAGAGGTTCACTGGCTTAAACAGCATTATGACAATCTTCTGTCACATAATAATCTGTCTCTTTTTTTTTTTTTTTTTGCAAAGACTGGGAAAGATGTTACTTTTTATGAAATTATTGTAAATTTTTTTGATCAGAGAAGTTGTTTGCAGGAAAGTCAAGTAAAACACACGTTCCCATATGCTCCCCTATTGTTGACACTTTGCATTAGTATGGTACCTTTGTTATAAGTGATGATACATATTCTTTAGAATATAGTACAGACCCAACTCAGGAAGCCAGCTACATCAAAATGGAAAAATGCAGCTTCCCCCACGCCCCCAAGATTCACCTTTATTCTTTCTTTCATCTTCCATCAGTCTTTTCGTTCTATTGATGTATTCTTCTGTTAGTTCCAGTTGATAGCTGGGAATCAGAACAACTAACAATTAGTTCCTTATCATTTTCCTGGAAAAAGTGCCATGAAGACATGAGCTTATCTTCGCAAAGAGGTGCTTAAGGACACTTAACCTGAGAAGGCATAAACTTCGCGGTCGCTCAATAATAAAGCCAGGGATCTGAATCCTCAATAAAATACTGTAAACACTCACTCACACGAAATGGAGAGCTGTGTTACTATGAGGTTACTGACAGCAACTATTTCTCTTTACTTCTCAAAGAAGTAAAGGTAGTTAAACTTCTCCTGCACACAATACACTCCACAGTGATTTGAGATCCTCCCAAATGAAAGCAAGTGCTGGCATCACTTTTGATACACTTGTCATTTCAGTGTTTACTATTATATCACAAGAACTGACATCAAATATCTGGATAAAAGCCATCATTTCAAAACTGAAAGACGGGAAAGCAGTTTTGTTTCACTTTCTTTCTTTTTTAAAAGAGTATTTTTAAAGACTTGAGAAACCTTTGCAAGTAGTCAGTAATAGAATATCAGTGAAAAATAACAGGTAGGGCAGGGGTGAAGGGGGTGTGGGGTATATGGGAACCTTTTATATTTTTTAATGTAACATTTTTTGTGATCTATGTATCTTCAAAAAAATACAATTAAAAAAATGATGGGAGTGGTGGGGTGGGGGAGTGGGGTATATGGGAGCCTCATGTGTTTTAATGTTTTAATGTAACATTTTGTATGATATATTAACTTCAATAAAAGATAATTTACAAATTGAATTAAATTAAAAAAAAAGAAAAAGAGGCTGCTGACCAAGAAATACCCAGGGCAGCTGGGCAGTTACCTTTTCTCCTGCATTCATTTACTCAGTATTAACTGAGCTTTTCTACGTGCCAGATGCTCTGTTGTGCACTGGAAGGAAAAGTTTCTGCTTCAGCTTAACGTCTCTGTACTGAGAAATGACTCAATGGCTCTTGGAACGCAGAATTGAGGACAGCCCACCATAGTTGCCCATGTTTTCCTTAAATTTAAGTCTTTTTTATTTTTAGGTACTGGGGCCAGGGATTGAACCCCAGACCTTGTATGTGAGAAGCCGGTGCTCAACCACTGAGCTACACTGGCTCCCCAAGTTGGTTTTTTTACTTGTTTGCTTGTTCTTTGTTGTTTTCTTTTTAGGAGGTACTGGGGACTGAACCCATGACCTTTCATGTGGGAAGCAGGAGCTCAACCACTCGAGTCACATCTGCTCCCTCTACATTATTATTTGTTTCATACAATTCATCTTTCACTATCCTTCCCCCCCTTTTTTTCAAGGGAGTACCAGCGATTGAATCCAGGACCTTGTACATGGGAAGGAGGCACTCAACCACTTGAGCTACGTCTGCTCCCTCATTAGGTTATTTTGATTCTGGTGTTGCAGAAATTTAAAGAACTATACAGCACATTTTCACTGACAGATAACCACTAACATAGATTAATTTATAAATTTTTAGATATTCCTCTCTCAGTGGTGGTATGAGTGGGGCAGATGATAAGGTAATTGAGGGAAGCAGATATGGCTCAAGTGACTGAGCTCCTGCCTACCATATGGAAGGTCCATGATTTGGTTCCCAGTGCCTCCCAAAGAGGACAGCAAGATGGCATGACCGGCAGGAGCAGCAAGGTGACACAACAAGATAATGCAACAAAAGACACAAGAAGAAAAACCATGAGAAACAAAACAAAGCAGGGAGGGGAGGTACCCAGTGCCTCCTAAAAAAGACAAGTAAGAGAGTGATCTGATTCAACAGGCAGGTGTGGCAAGCTGACACAACATGATGATGCAACAAGAGGCACAAGAAGAAAAACATAATTAGAGACACAACAAAGCAGGGAACTCAAGCAATTAGGTGCTTCCTTTCCACATCAGAGCAGCCTGGGTTCGGTTCCTGGTGCCTCCTAAGAAGAAAAGAAAACAAGGAAGACAGACACACCAAGGGGGTGGGGAGAAATTTTTGTAAAAAGATTATTGAAGAAGGTTTTACTTCCAGTTTTACAGCTTCTCAGTCATGCCAGGTAAGCAAGAATCACATAATTTAGAGAAATTAGGACCAAAAGTGAGCAAAGGATGCAATTCTCTATACTGGATCTTATAAGAACAACCCTAACTCAAATTCTCATGGGAAATGGGAAAGCTTGACTGTCAATGAAAGAAATACATATTTCCTAAACACTAAATTTGTCATCAAACCTTAGCCCTATCTACTTCATCAGATTTGTCATGGTCCTATCATCTTAATTCAAAGAGGTTACTTCTCTAAACCTTAAAACACTTACTTCAGAAGTTCATTCTTCAGCTTTTGGTCAAAGGCCTCCTCTCGACTCTCTATATTCAGCTCCCGCCTCCTAAATGCATCATCCATGCTTTTCATTTTACCTTCTTGTAGCCTCTGGGTCCTGCAATTACCAAAACATGTAAGGCAAAGAATAAAAACACATCATCTGAGGAACCTAATTCAGAGGATAAAAAGGATGCTTGTGTTTAGCTCAACAGATGAAATGTGTTCTTTGACTGTCACTGCTAGGAAGAGGAAGAGCCAGCAGTCCCACATATTTGCTGAGCTGGCCCAGTGATGGGGCTCTGCACCAGCAGATGGACTGGACAGTGGCACCTGGCTTGCGGCATGTGAACAAGTAAAGGTCAAAGTAGTTTCCCATAGAAGATAATGTTTAAAAGGGCCACAGATGCGAAATGGCCACCATCAATTCAGAGTGATAGATGTTATTAGTTACAAAAGTTATAAACAAAACTTTAGTATACTTACGTGCCTGTTTCTTCTACATTACTGTTTCTAACTGTGGCATTTCATTGATTAGCCCATAGACATTAAAGTTAGTAAGCTTCCTCTCTGTCATTTAATAATCTACCAATCCCACTTTGACAAAAGTGAAAAGAGGTCGCAAACTAATACTTGTGCACCCAGGTTCATAGCAGCATTATTCATACTATTCCAAAGCTAGAAACAACCCAAGTATCGGTCAACAGAAGAATGGAGAAACAAAATGTGGCACATACAACTCAAAGGAATATTATTTGGCCATTAAAAATGAAATTATGAGACATGCTGCAAATGGGAAGAATCTTGAAAACATTATGCTCAGTGAAATAAGACACTGAAGGACAAAAATTGTATAATGTCACATAGGAGATGAGCAGAAATAGCAAATTTGCAGTGACAGAAAGAAGATTAGAGTTTTACCAAGGGGTGGGCCCAGGAGTGTTTCTTGGTTAAAAAAAAAAAAAAAAATTAAATAATAATCTGACTGAATGCTGAAAAGAATGCAAAAGAGAGCAAAAGATAGATGGATGGATCAGACCTTCCAAATACCAACAACACAGTGCAGTGAGACTTTAAATCAACCATCAAACCAATTCCAGGGCAGGGGAATCAGTTTACAGATACTAGATCAAGCCTTAAAGAGAAATACCATAGACCACTGACTAATCCAAGACATTTGCTTCCCTCTGCTGGCAAGACTGCAAAGTGACAGAGCAATCACCTACATTTATTCAACTTAGATGCTTACAGAGGAGGAACAGGGGAAGTTGGAAATTAAGTTATTAAAAATCATGAATTGGTTAGTGGACATGGCTCAACCAGTTAGGCACCTGCCTATCACATGGGAGGTCCCAGGTTTATATCCTGGTGCCTCTTACAGAAGACTAGCAGATGTCACATCTGCTGCAATGAGCTAGATGTCACAACGACCTAGACGATGCACTGCCACAACAGGCTAGATGCTGCATCTGCCGCTACAAGCAGATGCTTAAACAAGCAGATGCCACAAGCTAGCAGGTGCTGCAGCCCACGGGGAGTGGATGTGGCTCAGGCTTCTGGGTACTTGCCTCCCATGTGTGAGGTCCCAGGTTTGGTTTCCAGGGCCTCCTGGAGAAGGCAGGTAGACAGGCAAGTGAACCATCTGGGGAAGGGTGGAATAAAAAAAAAAATCATGAACTATTTAACGCCCACATATTTGTTCCTCTTCTTTATTCTCTTTTGATCAATTTACCTCTTCAGTAATGCCCAAAAGAGAGTAAGGCAGACAGAGAGAAGAATCAAACAAATAGAACCTATATAAATGAATGAAGATAGAGACAAACTCTTTAATGAAATAAAATTCCTGGACTGAAATGGGTTTCAATTAACAGCAGATTTCAAATGAAAAGGGAGGATTATTCCATAAATTATAGACTAAAGAGCCTGATATAACCCCAGGTAAGATTTGAAGGGGTAAACATTTGTAAGCACTTAAGTGAGTAACACACACCACAGGAAACAGTTGCACCCAGTACCAATCGAGTCAGAGGCAGCATTCATTTTCCTTTTCAACAGCATAGCAGAAAAATGAGGCATGTCTAGATATATGGAATGTAGTTACTACGAGCATGGTCAACTATCTGAGCTGAAGGACTAACCAAAACTAAGAAACATGATTTGTTAAAGCATTTCTAGCTTCTCCCAATTATTACTTTCATCTTACTGTATACAGCCTGATACTGCCTTCTCATCCTGTTTTTCATTTTAATGTCTAATACTTTAAAAGCAAACCCCAGTCTTTCTCTTAACATGTGCTTTCTTTCAATATACTTTTTTATTTTAAAAGATACTTAGATTACATAAATGTTACATAAAAAATACAGGGGATTCCCTTATGTCCTGCTACCTAGCCCTCCACATTTTCCCAACATGGGCCTTTTAAAACTTGGTGATCCCACACTTTTCCAACCAAGAACCCTGCTTGATATTTAACACTAGAATATTTAGGCATATAGTTCATAATCCCTTTTCATCTTATTCATTCCAAATAGGCAAAATGAATAACCATACTTACAATTCAAAAGCTTCAGTTCTTTGCTTCAGATCTGCTTCTCTGCTTCTCAGCAAGTCTATATCCTTTAGGAGCATCTGCCTTTGGGCATACATTTCTTTTGTTTTAATCTATAAAGCAAAGTATTCACTTTAAGCAAATTAAAGAAGGTAAAACAGACTGGAAATACTACACTACATACCCAAGGCCAGAAGACAATCAGAGTACACACATTTAGTGTAACAATTTTACTTTCAGGAAACTCCAATTTGAATTACATGTTTTACCTATTCGTTTCCAAAAAATCTATCCATGCTCCCAATGATAGTTACACCGCACTACTCTAGTTTTCTAACATTCCTTATCTAATTATTTCATTTAGATTTAGTTAATTAACACGTCTCAGGCATGTCCTTAACACTTAAGAAGTTCTTCTGGAAAAAAGGAAACAAAATATGCATTTAGAATCAAATTGTGAAAGGACAACATCCCTACAGCTGTTGTGGTTTGAACATTTTAGGGTCAGCAGCCATACTCCCACTTCCGTGTATTCACTGAATACCCCTCACAGGTCAGGCCACACCCTGGAGCTAAAGAGGAAAAGGTGAGTCCTCATCTTGTAAGGATCTAACCATTTAGTGAAATGGAGAGGAACAACTATATTACGATGTGATGGCTTAGGAAGAGAAATACATAAAGATGACAAGGCAGGAATGAGGCCCAAACAAGTCATTCAGCAGGCATGAGGGAAGGGGTCTCAGAGAGGATGGTTATATCAAGGAAAGACAGTCTGTGAGGAGTAAAGGCCTGCTACTTTGAATGGAGGTGTCACTATCACAGGGGCCCTTCTTCAGAACCCTTAGATAATAATCATTTAATTAAATGGGGGCAGGGAAGAGGGTCTGGTCTGTTAGCTGGTAGGTTGAACCTGTTCCTTTTAACCCACACCAACCATCTCAGAGATCTGTGCTTTGAACATTTGCTTTTATAGCTGAAACGAGCCCAAATGCCAAAAAGATCACACAACAGTGTAGAGGGGGAAAATTCTTGTTAAATAAATAGGTCTGATTGGGGAAACCCAAGCAAGGGTAGACACTTGGAGAACAGCCTCCAACTGTGCACATCTCCTGATGCCAGCTGTTTTGGAGGCACACTGGACACAGTGCCCAGCCTGGTCTAAGACATGGCCCACGGGAAAGAAACAGGTTTTTCCACTCCCTCCTGCCAAGACCCACCCTTACCTGCCAGTCCTCAACCTTTTCACCTCCTGCCCAGTCCCTTGCTCAGGTGACAAGATGACCCTCACCCAGAGCAAGTGCTCTATGCCTCTGTCCCTTTCCTTACCAAACCTTCAAATCCACCTGAGAAGACAGAGCTTCTCAGTCTGTACCTGTCCTACTTACAGCACTGACATCCACTGTTCTTTCCTTTTCAGCTAGTCTCACAGGTCACAGGAAGGAGATCCTCTAGCCATTCCAAAGGCTGAGCCTTCCATTTACACTCTTGACCCCAGGCCCTACTGCTTCCCTAGAGCCTTGTTCTAGAGCTTAAAGCAGCTCTTACCTGTACACTAAGCCAAAGCACTAACAGCTGCAGGAAATATCCATCCATTAAATCATTTCACAAAATTACCTCCTGGTGCTTTTGAAGTCTCTCAAGGGTATTCTTTTCCCGACATGTAAGGGCTTCCAATTTTGCTTGGCAAACTCTCTCGAATTTATTCCGGAACTCAGCTAATTCCTTCTCAAACTTTCTTTTCTCTTCCATTCTAATTTTTGCTATTTCAGTATCTTTAAGATATTTCAACTGCCAAATGATCAAAAATAAATGTAAATATCAATGATTATTCTAAATAAAAAGTAACAAATTCTCTCTCTATGGTTAAGGTTAGTAGTAAAGCTTTGTCTAAATATATGACATTTAGTTTAATTCATCTTGAGTTTTATCTCATTTGCTGTACCTGTAGAACTCACTCAAAAGGTAAAAAGAAATGGCACTGACTGGAAATAAAAATCATATGCACAACAGCGTGGGAGCCTACTCATTCATAAAATTTCTAGATACTTCCCCATGTTCTTAAGATTAAGAAACTAAAAGACAAGTGAAAGGATCTTTCTTGTTTAAAGGCAAGATAAAGCTTACCTTCTGAGCCATTTCTGACTGAAGCTGCTGTTCTATTTCTCTCTTACATTCATTTAACTTTCCTTCTAAAGATTCTAAATTAGCATGCTGAGGGTAAGCATCTGCAAACTGATCATCAACACGTTGTAGCTTCTCAGCTATTAAAAAGCACAACACATAAAATTAGAATATTTGAACACAGTCAAATGTGCAAGAGGTTATAACTTTGCTTAAAAGCAAAGAGTATACTTAGGGGAAAGTATGAGAATATCTGCATTTTACTTTCAAATGTGTGAAAAAATTAAAATGGATTAATGGTAGGCAGATAAATTTTTATTATACTCACTTTATCGCTTAATGGTAGGATTTAGGAAGTGAGCACACAAGTGTTCACTGTAAAAAATTTTCAACTTTTCTGTTAGGTTTGAAAATTTTCATAATAAAGTGTTGGGGGGAAAATAAAGAATACAGTTTGTCAGAAATATTGGGTTAAATTATTAAAACTAATTTTATCTGGGTTTTTTTTTTTAACTTTTAAATGTGGCTACTAGAATATTTAAAATTTCCTATGTAGCTGGCATTTGGGACAGCACTGCTCTGTAATAGGCATGTATTAAGTTTCTAATGGAGTAAAACCCACACTTAAAGACCTAGTCACATAATAAAGTTTTTACAGATTATGATTTCCTTTTCCTAAACATTAAGCATATTATTTCTGGTGGGTTTTTTTTGGTGAGCAAGTGCCAGGAAATCAATTTACCACACACAAGATCAATTTAAGCAGCTGTTTTCCATCTCTACTAAGCACAAAGCCAAAGGGCAGGATGGTATTATAGAAAAGTTGGAGAGAGGAAAAAGCTCTGGATCCTGGACCAGAACAGCTGGACTCCAATATTAGTTCTGAAACATACTGGGTGTTTCCAATTTGCTCTTGCGCGGGCAACCTTTGTTTCCTCAACTATAAATTGGAAGTAATGGGCCAATGACTTCTCCAGTTCTTTCCAGTAGAAAAAGTCTATGATTTTCTAACTTAGTGGCTGAAAAATAAATTTAGACTAGACATGAGGGAGAATTTACCAGCTAAAAAGCAGTTAACTGGTAATCTTTTGAATTTCAATGTGATTTGGGAAACTTAGCCTTAGCATTCATGAGGATAATAAGCAACAATGGAGAGCAATTCCTGTATTACAGTTCTAGAGGAAAGGACTCCCCTTGCAACCTGCAGGTTGTATCACTCCGGTTCAAGGGTAAATAAAGTAATTCCCTTCATTCGGAAAGAAAAAAGAAAAAACAAGTATTATGGCATAAAGCTATAATTACCAAGAGTCTCCCTCCCAGAAAATGGCGAACTTGTCTGAGTTTCCATGTCACAACTCTCTTTAGCATCATTCTGATCTATCAACTCTTTTAAAATCTGAATGAGAAAACCTGAAAAACACAATGAACATCCTTTTGTTTCAGGATTTTGCATTCAGTCATTACTCAGTCGTTGTTTATATAATCTTGGTTTAATAACATTAGCCATTTTTACATTTTAGGTCTTTTCTTCTAAGAATAATTCCTAAGGCATGGCCTTTCTAGGTATGAAACAAAACCTAGAAACAATACGGAGAACCTTTCATCAATCTAGCTACAAAAACTGAAAAGCTTAGATACAGAATAAAATAATATAAGTCAAAACATATATGATACACTGGGAAAGAAATATTTGCAACAATATGGAGAACAGAGGACTAATTTTCTTAATATCAAAGAGATCTTACAAATCAGTAAGAAAAGACAAAAATGGAAACTAACATGGAAGAGATAGAAAAATCTGAACAAAATCATAAATATATGCAAATTAATATTACAATGGAGAGACCACATTTTTCCCTATGAGACCACAAACATTAAAACTGATAATACCAAGTGTTGACAAAGGAGTATGGAAATGAACACTCATTCACTTGAGAGGAAAATTTTGTCGGTGTTTTATATATTCAAAGTATACATGCTCTTTAACCAATAATTCTACTTCTATGAATTTCTACAGCTAGACCTTCACAAAGGTACAAAGGTGGGTGTGTTGAGGCATTGCTTCTAATGGCAAGAAACAAGTCTTCATCAACGGGGCTAATTAGATATATTCTTTACAAATAAATAGATAGCATAGTGTTCTAGAAAAGTCTATTAGTGGATTTTAAAAAGCAAGCTGCAAAACATTATCCTTAATAAGATCCCACTTAGGTGTGTGTTTTAATTACATTTAGACTTTTACATTCATAAACTTCTGGAAGGATAAACAAGAAACTATTAAGGTTGGTTATAAAAGTAGAGAGAGAAATAAAGAGAACATGGTAGAAATGTCTACCATTCTGAATTGTTTGAAGTATTAAAAAAAAAAAAAACACTAAAAACCTGAGTACAAATTATTTTAGAAGTTTTCGTTTCCTAAAACAGAGTTGAAAGGGTTTCTGCTTCTGCATCAGCCAAGGTAAGGGCCTTTTTACTTTTCTGCTGAAGACTTAAAAATTCTATTACTACTATTTTAGTGGAATTGAATAAAAACCAACACAACTTCCCTGTGATAAAGACATCATTCCCCTATTTAACAATCACATATGAGCTTAAGTAGTGACAGATCAGAAACCACTGCACGTAAAAGCCAATTTGCCTCAGTATAAAGTTCTTAATCTCAACTGTTTTCCCTCAGAAATTTCTATGGAGATAACTTTTTCCCCTTCCATAACATGTGTAGGACTTTTAAAATCTTTTACTTTGGTAATTTAAAAGGTTTAAAATTTGTCAATGTTCACTGATTTTCCCTGGAATCAAACAATACCCTTTTAATCCAGACATATAAATCTTTTTTTTTTTAGCTCAGGAAAGTTTTCTTCCAATTATAAAAAAAGTACTTGATTATTAAATCTGCTCTATTTGCACTGGTTTGCCTTTAGCAACAATTACCGATGTTACCTTTTTGTCTCTGTATCCTTTACCTTCTCTTACATTTTTCTATTTATCCTTTACTTCTCCATGCTGGAAGCTTCTCAAGTTGCTATTAAAATCTCAACTCAATTTTTCATAGTACCAATACTGCTGGATTTTTTTTTTTACTTTCCCTAATGTAGATATAAAACTGATTCTTTCATTTTTGTTTTCTTGCAATTCTTTATTTCATCATTCCAGCTTCCTTTCTTGTTTATCTGTAATCTCCATCTCCATCAGTGAGAAACCTGATTCCCACCATCTACCACCCATTTAAATTATTGCTCCTTCTCAGTATGCATGTATAGTGCTTTCAGAATTATAACTTGTATCCCTATGGAAAACAATTTTAGGAATTAGAGTACAGTGCTTATATTCAGTTCCTTCTACCTTTAGTCTTACAGTCTCCACTCACTCCCAAAGTTATAATAGCTAAGCACCTTTTCCCTCCACCTGTGTTACTTCATATATTTGCATTACAGTTCAAGTGTTTTGTCAGTCTGCATTCCATTCTGGGATCATTTGGCCTCTTAAATGTGGATCCACTGAAGTTCACTGTTTGTGCTGTACAGTCTTATGGGTTTTCACAAATGTCATATATCCCACTACTATAGTAGCATAAAAAATACTTTCACCACCCTAAAAAATCCCATGCATCATCTATTCAGCCTTCCCTCCCATTTCCAAACCCCTGGTAACCAGTAATCTGTTTACCATCCCTATAGTTTTGCCTTTTCCAAAGTCGTATAAATGTACTCATACAGTATGTAGCCTTTTCAGATTGGCTACTTTCACTTAAAAATAGACATATGATTTATTCAAATTTCTGTATCACCTGAGAGCTCATTTCTTTCAGCTGAATAGCATTCCATTTTATGGATGTACTTGTTTTCCCATTTATCTAATGAAGAACATCTTGGTTGCTTCCAACTTCTGACAATTATGAATACATGTGCTATAAATATTCATATGCAAGTTTTTGTGTGGAAATAAATTTTCAGATCAGTTGGGTAAATATCAAGGACCCCGACTGCTGGATTGTGTGATAAAACTATATTTAACTTAGTTGGAAACTGCCAGACTAACTTCCAAAGTGGCTGGACCATTTTGCACTCGCACCCACAATGAATGAGTTCCTGCTGCTCCACATGCTTTGCCAGCATTTGGTGCTGTGTTTTGGATTTTAGTCATGCTAATAGATGTACAGTGGTATTGCATTTTAAAATTTACCTTTCCATCATGAAAATGATCATCTTTTCTATGCTTATTTGTTACTGTATATCTTCTTTGATAAACCCATTTTAAAATTGGGCTCTTTTTAGCGTTAAGTTTTAAGTATTCCTTGTATATTTTGGATATATGTCCTTTACATTTTACAAATACTTTCTTCCAGTCTGTCTTTCCCTTAACAGTGTCGTCAAAGAGCAGCATTTTTTTAAAAAATTTCTTTATTTATTCCTCCACCTCATTGTGTGCAGTCACTGTGTGCTCTTTGTGTCTGCTCATCCTCTCCAGGAAGCAAATCCAGGACCTCCCATGTGGAAAAGAGGTACTCAATCACCTGAGCCACCTCAGCTCCCTGGTTTGTTGTCTCTCCTTGTCTTTCCTCTTTGTGTCCCTTCTGTTGCATCAGCTCACCATGCCTGCCTGATGCACTAGCTCACCTTCTCCAGGAGGCACTGGGAACTGAACCTGGAACCTCCCAAGTGGTAGTCGGAAGCCCAATTGCTTGGCCACATTCACTTGCCAGAAGCTTTTAATTGTAATTAAGTCTAACATATCTAACTTTTTTCTCACAGATTATGCCTTTGGTGTTGTATCTCATTACCAAACCCAAGGTTACATAGATTTTCTCCTACATTTTTTTCTGTAAGTTTTATAGTTTTGCATTTTACATTTAGGTCAATGGCCCATTTTGACTTAATTTTTCTCTTAGGTCTGTGTCTAGGTACATTTCTATACATGAGCATGCCTAATTTTTCTAGCACAATTTGTTGAAAAGCAACCCTTTCTCCATTAAAATGCCTTTGCTCCTTTGTTGAAAATCCATTAACTATATTTGTGTGGCTCTGTTTCTGGGATCTCTGTTCTGTCCTGTTGATCTCTGTATCTATTCTTTTGCCACTCACAGGGAAGGACTGAACATCCATAAAGCTAAGGACCAGCCAGTGTCAGTGAGACCTCCTGTAAATTTCTTGCCCAGTAGTTTTTTGGGCAGCATTTATCCCTGAAAGTAAATATTAGTGGTGGGAAGAATAGGTGAGTAGAATCCAGGGGAAAGTATTATGACCATTCCATAGATGGGCACCTCCGAGATTATCGGTATAGTCAGATAAGATCATAGAGGCAGGGAACAAACAGCAGTTAGGTCCAAAATATCTTTCTACTTGTTTTCTGATTGTCTCAATCTCGTAGTTGGAAGTCACCAATTTTTTAAAACTGTTTTATTCATATACCATACAATCCATACAAAGTCTACAATCAATGACTGTGAGTATGATCACAGAGTCGTGTGATCATCATAGTCAGTTTTAGAATTTTTCCTTATTGCAAAAAGAAAAATCCCATACACACCCATTATTGACCCTTAGCATTGGCATAGTACCTTTATGACAAAAGATGAAAGAAAATTACAATGTAACTGTTAACTATAGCGTATAGTTTGCATTAGTTGTATTTTTCCCATGTAGCACCCTATTATTATATCTTTGCAATAGTGATACACATTTGTTCTAGTTCATGGAAGAATATTCTTATATTTGTACCATTAACCACAGCAATCATCAACAACAGGGTTTACTAGGTTATACGGTCCCAGGTTTTATCTTCTAGCTTTCCTTCTAGTGACATACATAATCCTAAACTTCCCCTTTCAACCACAATCACACCCATAAATCAATACTGTTAATTACACTCACAATAATGTGCTGCCATCACCTCTATCCATTTCCAAACATATACAATCAACCTTACTAAAAATTCTGCACATATTAAGCACAGGTCCCATTTCTCTACCTTCATTCTATCTCCTAGTAACTTATACTCTAGATTTTAACTCCATGAGTTTACTCATTATACTTAGTTTGTATTAGCAAAACTATTCAATAGTTGTCCTTTTGAGTCTGGCTTTTTTCATTCCACATAATGTCCTCAAGGGTCATCCACATTGTTGCATGTGTTGGGACTTCATTCCTTCTTATAGCTGAATAATATTCCATTTTATATATATATATGCATTTTGTTTATCCATTCATCAGTTTTGAAGCCCTTGGATTGTTCTATCTTTTGGCAACTGTGAATAATGCTACTATGAGCTTCAATGTGCAAATGTCTGTTTGACCACTGCTTTCAGTTCTTCTGAGTATGTATCTAGTAGCAGGATTGTCAGTTCATACGGCAAATCTATACTTAGCTTCCTGATGAACCGCCAAACTGTCTTCCACAGCAGCTGCACCATTCTACATTCCCACCAGCAGTAAGTGTTTCCATTTCTCTACATCCTCTCCAACACTTGTAGTTTTCTGTTGTTTAACTGTGGCCATTCTAGTAGGTGTGAAATGATATCTCATTGTGGTTTTGATTTTCATTTCCCTAATAGCTATTAACATTAACCATCTTCTCATGTGCCTTTTAAGCCATTTGTATTTTCTCTTTGGAAAAGTATTCAAGTATTTTGCTCATTTTTAAATTAGGTTGTCTTTTTATTGTTGAGTTGTGGGATTCCTTGATATATTTTGGACATTAAAATCATATCAGATTTTTGGAAAGGCCACCAATTTTTAAAAATCATTTTATAACAATAGTTGTTTTGTTAGTGATGAGTTCTATCCAAATTCTGGCATTAGATTGTCTGATATGTGTTACCCATAGTTTTCCTGAGTTTCCTACATCTTAAAAGAATGCTGGTATCTTTCTGAACCACAAGCATTTAAACAATACGTGTAGTGGTGAAAAATGATTCTTGAGAATAACAAAAATACCTGTCATAAGCACATGAATTAGTTCTTAAATATCCCTCCAAGCACTAAATTTCCTCCTGAAAGAATAGCTAAGCTACAGATATCAGCTATATACTTTAGGTCTGTGCTATCCAATATAGGAGCCACTATGCACATGAGACTGTTTAAATTTAAAGAATTAAAAATTCAGTTCTTCAGTCACATTAGCTGTATTTCATGAGCTCATCACATGTAGCTAGGAGATACCTATTAGACAGCACAACAGGCATTTTCAACATCATAGAAAATTACACTGGACAGTGGTGTCTCAGAATACATAGAGAGGTCCATTTATTATACTGAACTCCAGAATGGGTGATATATTTTGCAGGCAGTCCAGAATATCCTGTGATCTAATTTACTTATTCTCTGCTAACTTTACTCTTAAGAGACCTGTAATTAAGTCACAGACTAATGGCTGGCAAAGAGTAGGGACTCAAATGTTTGCAGAATTTGTTATGAATGAATGTTCTAGTGGGAATGGCAGCAGCACTAGCAACACACAAAATCCAGTAACACACCAACACGAGACGACCATTACATAATGTCATAGGTTACAGAAAGATGTAAAGAACAACCAAGCATTAAAGGCAAGTTATCTGCCTGTGTTCAAGCTACAGAGTCCATCAAATCGCACCCAGGATCTGGCACTCCCAGTAAGTACGGATTCTATAAAAGATAATTATCAAAGCCAAAATTAAGGCAGTTTATCAGGCACGAATAAACACTTAAGAAATCAAAGGTAATAACAACACTATAAGATAGAAATAAAGATAAATGTATATATTATATAAAACAAGGTAATACTCTATAAATTGCACTTAAGGGGAATATCTGGAATTCAAAACTACTTGGCTTGTCATTAATTAGTGGAACTGTTCTGACAGTAGGAAATTTTATTTATTTTTTATTTTTTGAACTCATAGCTCTCTTTATTCTCTGTATTGTAAGTGTAAGAATACTTGTCCTTTCATGTCTAAGCCCATCCCAGAACTTCCTGCAAAGATGCAATTATCTTTTTCAGTCCTCTTCCCTTTTCTTCCTCAGTACTGTGCCAATCCATATGCTTGGTACCAGAGACAAAATGTATGGATTATGCTAGAATTCACTCCTCACAATCCTGTTTACCTTCACCTGTCCTTGTCCCAGTATGGATCCTGAATTTTGAGCTCCATCATTCAGTACAGAGCTCTCCTAAGGGTGGTCTGACCAGCAATTCTATCCTTCATTCTGAATACCAGCTATCTCTAGTATGTTAAGGATCTCTCCCAAGGCTGACAGTGTTAAATTGCATGACAATTCTGTTTCAGGGAACTATTAAGACTGTATATAATCTATACTCCTAATTTCTTTAATTCTACTTGCAAGAATATTATGAGAAACTGTCAGATTCCTTACTGAAACCAAGCAATAGATGTAGCACTTCCCTTATCTCTTTTAATGTGTCTGCAAGAATCCTGACAGTATTAAAAAGTATTAGTTTCTTACTTTTATATGAAAAAACTCCATGACAAAAATGTTGCTATTCCCTATAAAGATGAAGGTTCCTACCTTTTTGATGTTCTTTATCAAATCGTGAAACCTGTTAGAAGAAAATATTTCACCTTTACTCATCTATTTAGTTGTAATTAAACAAACCAAAGCAAGTTATAAAAATTTAACCATCTTACCAGTGATTTATAGAGACTGGATTTGGGACTGACTTTAATGAGTTGTAATAGATCCTGCATAGTAAACACCTGAAAGAAAGCAAAAATCCTACTTAGGTAGATCAAGTTTTATGTGGATGTTTAAATCATAAATTAGGGTATGTTTCTGAATATGAGCTTAGCAATCATGCTTCAGAACAATTAAATAATATTTTAACTATGCTAATAATATCAAATTGAAGCTCCTTCTTATATGGATAAATAAATTATAGTACATATATTGAAGCCAAAAGGCTAAAATATTTTTCTGGATCACAGAATAAACTTCTAAATACTTCATGAAGATGATATACCTAACAGAAATGACTGAAATGGTGAATGCTTTAAGAATGACAAACACTCAAATATTTGATAAATCAATCAATGAATACATGAGCAAATTCCAGGCTCTTGCACATAAAAAATATGTGAATTTTTAAAAGCACTTAGTGTTTCAAAATGTAAATAATCCAAAATTTTACTCTCTCTAAAAATTCAATTTTTTCTGTCTTTACACTATTGATGAATAAAACATTGCCTAAAGTATTTCTAAGCAGATATTTTAGGTAGCTATCCTGCACACCTATTTCACTACAGTGTGCATCACTTACTATATCTACCCTGAGAAAATTAATATAATTTGTTTCCAATTGGTTTTCTTCAAAGAAAACACTCTGCATGACATTTCATATACATAGAAACTCTTAAATGTGAGCCAGATTAATTATTGTCATAACAATTATCTAATTGAATGCTACTTACACAATAGGCAAAATTGTAAAATGTAATTGAAAACTTAAGAGATTGATGGACCAAAAAAGAATTTCTAATGTTGATGAATAAACATTTTGTCATTAAAGACCATTTGGACAATTATGGATGAAATAAAAAGTAAACACATAGGGAAATTTTGCTATAACTGCCTTTAAAAAATAAAGCATGACCAATATATTCAACAGCAATAGTGGAGAAATAAAAGTCAAAATAATGAGGAAAATGGTAAAACGTAAAATATCTGAGACATAAGTAAAATATCTGACAACATTACAGATTATCTCTCACTTGTCATATGCAGTTACCAAGAAAAGAAAAACCTGAGGAAACTGCAACACAGTAAAAGGAGCAAAGCAAGACCTAGATCTACTGTCCTTTCTCCCACATACAAGTTATGTGACCTTGGACAAATTATTTCCCCTCTGGAAAGTCTGGTTCCCCACCTGTAATATAGGACACTTGCAGAGTGACTTGCAGTGCCCACAGCCCAGCAGTTATTTAATATAAGTGGCAGCTAGAATTCTCCTTAGACGACATGGAATATACAATCAAATCTAGTACGGAAATATTTAGTGATTCTGTATGTTGCTATCTGACAAAAGATTAATTAAGCTACTGAGGAATAAATAATAATCAGATTTACTACTCATTTATTGCATTATATACTAAATATGTATGTGCAGATAGGATGTGAATTCAAAGCCAGAAATGGAATTAGCTAGTCAAGGAGCACTTAAGTTATGATGTAGCACTTTACAATCATCAGAGGAAGAAAATTGTGAAAACTCAAAAACAGAAAAGGGAAGACTTTACCTCTTCTTTTGTCAAACCACTTTCTGGAAAGAATACAGAGAGTGAATACTCATAGCCACATCTTTGTAAGTGATCTGCCACTAGACAGTTGGAAGCACCTATTAAGAGGCCTCTCCCTTCCACTGGAATGGACTGAGGTTGCAATTGTCCACTCAAAACAGGGTGCATCAATTGATGAATCAGCTGGTTTCTGAGTTGGGTCTAATTAAAAAAAAAAAAAGTTATATAGGGATATAGATTTACCACATAAATTAGAATCCTTCCTTTTGTTTCCAGAATGGCTCTAGATACATGCCCAAATCAGGAATCTCCCCCTGCACACTTTATCTTATAACCCGGAGACAAGTAGCCCAGTAGGCTCTGGAAGCAGCTTTCTTTTACTTGCATCCAAGAGAATGGGTGCAGAATAGCCAGAACCCTTGTAGACTCTAACTTCATTTTTCTATGAGCCTATGCCAGCAATTTATGACCAGGATATCAAATGCAGAACACGGTGCCACTTCATCATATCTCTATAGACTACTGAAGGATATCAAAATAATATTGGGTCAAACCAGGATAATGAGTATACTGCACAAAATAAAGCTGGGTTCCCAAAAGGGAAATAACACACACGGGAGAGAAATCAGTGAATCCAAAGAAAGCTCATTAAGATATACTTTCACACATAGTATCTACATCTCAAAACACTGAAATACAATTATTTTCTCCACACTTTATAAATGAGGAAACTCAGGGTCAGAGTAGACATCTCAAGGTTACAAAGTCACAACATTAGTGTTCTTGTTATTAGTTTGAGTTTTCTTATAAATCCCTTACATTAATCAGCTTTTTGGATATTTATTTTTGATCTATTTTGCATTTTTGCATTTAATTCGGAAATTGACAACTGCACTGGGTTTTTTTTTTTTTTTTAGGTATTGGGGCCAGGTATTGAACTGCACATCCTGTATGTAGGAAGCAGGCACTCAACCACTTGAGTTCCATCTACTCCCCTGGGCTGAACTTTTAAAGTACATTGCCCAGATTCAAAGGATTCAGCAGTATATAATATCTAATGAGTTCCTACTAACAGAACACAAGCAAAAATGGAGTTTTTGTTATACCTCTTTCTTTTATTCCTTAAGTAGAACCTAGAATAGTATCTAATTACCAATATAGAATAGGATGACTCATACATCAGAAATCCTATAGTAAAAGAAATTTGCACTGAATTGAATACACAGGCTCACCCTTGTCTAACAAAATTCAGTAACTGAACTAAGAAAACATTTTTTACAACTATAGCATTCTCCATCAGTAAAATTTGAGAGGTGGTTTAGATTCGTAATATACTGAAAAAGAGATATTTTAGATCCAGCTTAATTAATAGAGATTTGAGTATCTTCCAAATGAGTACTAAAATAGGATGAAATTTAAATGAACAATATAAATAAGGTGAAAGGAAAATAATTGGAAAAAATGAGATGACATCCAGGTAAATTCCCATTTTTACAAATACACAAAGCATGCCATCCAGTACTTGAGATTCATAAAACTGGCTTGCGGCTTTCTAGCAGCTGACAATAAGAGAGAAATCTGTTCAGAATTAAATTTTGCAACTTCCCTTAAGACAAAAATAAAATAGTTGCATGAAAGAAGGGGGGTGGGGAAGGGAGAAGTGTGAGTCTTCAACGTATCTCTTTCAAAAACTGACAGATTAAGTTGACCCCCCCGAAAAAAAAAAATTGACAAGCCTCATTTAATAAATATCTACATGACTTTATACCTAATAAATAAGCCTTAAAAAAAAAACTTGTTACAAGAAAATTCTCAACATATAACATTAAAATTTAAATATAGGATACAAGTATATAATACATACATAAAAACATTATGCCAATTTGGGGCTGTATTTAGAGATGATTTTAGGCTTTTCTGTATTTTCCAGATGAGTCTGAGTTGCGTTGTTTCAATTTGCAAAAACGATGTCTGTATGGTGGGAGTGGTGGGTAGGAATCAAGCATACTTTGTTTCCCGTTTTAAGTGTAAAATACACTTTTGAAATGTATACAGTAATGAAAACACGTTTGAGTTAATCCTGCTCCTTGCTGTTAGTCCACATACAAAGTGTACTAATTAAATATTTCCAACATATTTTAAAGTAGAATTTTTCATTCCTCAAACTATTCTTTCTACAGTTTAATAGCACACTTAATGCTTTTATATGGTGTCAACATCCTTCATCCAAAAGTACTAAAAAACCTATTTATTCAGTAACCTATAAGCCAGATTTACAAAGCAAACCTAACTTTGCTAAAATATCGCTCCCTCCTATGCTGATGGTGGTTCAACAGCTTATTTCAAGAGACTGGGAGAGAGTTACACAGGAACATCAATAGGCAATTCAGCAATACAATCTACATATTGTTTCTAGTGCCTACGACTCGGCTGAATTTAAATGAAGCCCCTCTGTGGTTACAAGTTACACTTTTAAAATTCCGTGAGCAGATACCCCTAAATCTGATACCTTGAGCATGTCCAATATACCCCGATCCTTAAACGTCTGGTACAGTCTTTTGCGCAGTTCATCTTGACTCAAAACATCAGACTTCGGGGGCATGCTGGACTGGAAGACAAAAAGGCGTCACGGGTTACCTAGGGAGTAGGGGATGTGAATTTCTAAAGCAGACCGTGGCTTCCGGCGAGCCAGAAACTGCTCAGCTGGGCAAGGAGCGTTAACGGACGCGACCCTGAGGCTTCATTTCCGCCGGTGTCCGAGGAGAGGCGGTGGGAGCCACCTTCGCCATCAGACGTGTGCGGCGCCGGGTCCCAGGTGCCGGGGCTGACCCGCCCTCAGAGCCTGCCTTTGTCCTGCGGGGCTCAACCCTCCCGCCCGCAACCCCCAGGAGGAACTCGGGCCCGGACGCGCACTTCCTAGCTCTGGGGCTCCCCGGGAGCGGAGCGGATCTGATCGTGACCCAGGCGCCTCGTTCCAAGGCGGGGCCCGGGAAAGAGGAGGCCCAAGAAGGGGACAGACGGAAGGCGCCGACTTTTTCCGGCTCAGGGGTCTGGCTGTCCCCCAACACTGCGGCCAAACAGAGCTGCCGGCGCCTGGAAACTAGAGCGCATGTGCCCGGTTGCGCCACCAGCAGAGGTCTCCGCCGTCCTCTCGCGAAAGGGTAGCGTTGTCTCGCGGAGACTGCTTCGCGGACCCGACTGAAGCGAGGAATGCTTTCATCCGCGGGAATTAGATCGGCCTATCTGTTGTTCCAGTATCGCTGCAGATAGGGATGGCGTGAATAGGGCGGGCGGGGGCCGTCGGTCTCGCTGGGGACCGTCCTGAGCCCGCCAGGCGCGTGTGGTGGCCCGGTCCCTCCATCTTGCCCAGGCCGGCTGACCGCGTCACAGCCCTCTGGGCCCGACCCTGTAGTGTTCTGAGCCGGCAGACGCCTGCAAGCACGCAGCCTTTCCCCGTTTTCCTTTTTCTGGGCTATTCGGGAAACTGGGGCTTTCGTAGCCGCGGCACTATAGAGTGGAGCCCGAAACGTTTTGTTGTCGGGGCTGTCCTGAGCGTGGAAGGTTGTGAGGGTGCCGGGAGCTCCCGGGTATGTTGAGTGCCCGCCGTTGTGTGTGCGACGAGGAAGATAAAGGGAGGTGAATTGGGTCCGTAAGATGTTTACATCCACCTAGAGAGAAAAGGAATAGGTCTCACGAGAAGCACTGCAAATATGACAGCCAGTGAATTGGATAAGAACGAAGATGCTTTCTAGACTGGGTAAAGAATTTTGGAAAAGGAGAGCTGGTAGAAATGGAAGTGCTCCGGGACGTCTCTATAGAATGTGTGACTTTGTCAGGGTAGCACTTGGATGGTGGGCAAAAAAAGAGCATTGCAGTAAGGGGGGAAAGGGGAGATGGACAAATGGAGGAGCTAATCAGAACACTCTCGGGGCATTGAGGACTCTGGCCTAACTACAGAATCTGGTTGTGGATATAAGGTACCTTAGTTTCACGGGGACAGAATTAGGTCAGTGTCTGCCTTGTGCAGAGCCCTGAAGAAGAGTAAAATTATTTTTGATCCCTGACCATTCAGTGACATGGTGTAGTAGAAGGGTGAGAAGCCTGTGGGTTGGTGTTGGGCAATAATTATGGAAGAGGATGGATTTTGATTGGACTTTGAAGAGAGGCTGAGATCTGCATACCCAGAGTCAGAGAAAGCATTCCAACTTGAAGGGAAAACTAGCTCTGGATGGATCCAGTCAGAATGAGTTTGAAGCAAAAATAAGTAGACCTGCCAACTCTAGCAGAGGTGGAGCTGTGAAGTTGAGAAAAGAAATGTGGAACAAAGTGGGACTAGGTTTTGAATACCAGTACATGATCCTGTTGTGAGAAGCAGTAAGGCTTCAGAGGACAACAGTGAATTGATGAAAAAACTGCTCTTAAAAGATACTAGTATGCAATAAGGGTTGTTAAAAAGTAGAATCACTTGTGCACTGTTAAAAAATAAAAAGCTTTGATCCCACCCTGATTTTGGCTCAAAGTTGAATGGAAATGAAATGAATATAAAATATTCTACAGAAGTAGCATAACCTCACTTCAGGGCAGGGGGCTATTTTATAATATTAGTAGGGAATTTTTCCATTAGAGAAATATTAAAAGTATTCATGTGCTGCACCCATTGCAGCAGACCTGTTCTGTGCCACACTAGTCTGTGCTGCAGTCCCAGGCCTCTGGAATAACTGAAACCACTGCTGTCAGGAGCACAAAGCATGTTTCTGGAAGTTCCTCTGTAGAGAATGTAAAGCAGTTCACTCTAAAAATGAACTGACTGTGGAATTGGAGTCTGTGAGTTTTGTCTTCCATTTGTAACTTAAAATTCTTCAGAGTTGGAAGTGACTTCT
This sequence comes from Dasypus novemcinctus, assembly GCF_030445035.2. Taxonomy (NCBI): domain Eukaryota; kingdom Metazoa; phylum Chordata; class Mammalia; order Cingulata; family Dasypodidae; genus Dasypus; species Dasypus novemcinctus. The sequence continues at coordinate 362,446 of NW_027261977.1, read as the reverse complement.
AAATTCTTTGCGTTCATCCTCTCTCTCTGCCGCTGGAACTGGTGGTCTTCAGCCTCCCCTCACACACACTGGTGGTGGGAGGAGGGGGCAGGGTTAGCCATCCCCCAAGACAATTGGATGGTTCTTTAATTGTTCGTGTTCTCAAGTATGCTGAGCCAGTGTCTTTCTTTGAAACTTCATATGACCATTCCTAGGTTTGACCTAGGCAGCAGTTTGGAATAAGTCTGTCTAATCCAGAGATAGCAAATACTTGGGACTCACCTAGGCACTGCTGCCTCCCAGACCTATTGCAGACATTAAAAATTGATCACAGCAGCCTTTCCCACTCACGGTACTTAAGTGTTAGAATGTTTCTCAGAGGTGGTTCTTGGCAGTCTCTACCAATTGATTAGAATTGTCTCATAAGGGAAAGCAATTCCTTCATTTATCTCTTGTCTTTCCAGAGCACTCCCTAGACTAGAACCTCTCCCTGCACATGCATACATGCACACCAACACCTACAGTAGTCACATTTGCTAATCCAAGAGAAATCATTTACTGTGACTGGAAGACTTGGATTTATTGAAATGCCTACATAGTTTCTTAATATCTTGAGATTCACAGCTGCCTAACTTTGTTTCTTCCATACTTGCTGTCTGAAATCATTTTCTTTGACAGAGAAAATTAAATTTGCACAGTTCTACATCCTCTTTTGAGTGTGCACCAGATGCTAAAGGAGTTGGCCTTTGTTCCCCTGCTTTTTACTAATTGCAGCCTAAAGAGGCTTTCTGTTTTTCCTAAGCTGTTTCACATACTTCAGCTTATTTTGGGCTTGTGCCTTTCTGATGCTATCCTTGCAGATTTCTGGTCCCACTTTTGTGTTCTATTTCTTACATCACATGCACATTCTCTAAGTTTCAGGTTGTCACAGTGTATCACCACACTGATTTCTTTAGTTGCGGGCATCTGGAAAGAAACCTGTGTCCCCCCTAACCTTTGGGGACAGTGGCTGTTTTCACCACAAGTGAGAGTCATGGCTCCCCTCTAGTACCTTATAATGGAGGATATCTCTGTAGATAACCTTAACAACTTTAGCAGCTTGTCACAGACATGCTGTCTGATGACCGCCTGACAACCGACTAAAATACAAGTATCAGCAGGCCTCCGAGATGCCTAGGGCCTCCTCACTGGAGCTTTCAGAGACTCTTTCCTTGTTGAGACTGGCTAATCCCATCATACCTCACTCATTCCTGCATTCCAGCATCACCCTGATACTCCCTGATACTCCAAACTGCACACTCCCACCCCATCCCTAGAGCCATTCTGTAGGCATTGAACACCTATTTTGTCCCAGGCTTTGTGTTAGATTTTGGGTACACATTCTGACAAAAACCTAGCCCAGGGCTTTTCCATACTCACTTCCCAGTATTGCTGTAGATCAGGAGGTCTTAACCATTTTTGGTCAACAGACCCCTTGCCAGTCAGGTGAAAATCACAGATCCCTTCCAAAGTCCACACTCTACTGTGTATTATTTAATAAATATATCACACCCGCACCAACATGTCCTCACCAAGAATGTTTCTACCTCCTGCCCCAATGACTTCTTCAGCTGTTTGCTTGTTTTTTTCTTGTGTTCTTTGCTCATTGTCTGTTTTTTCTTTAGTAGGCACAGGTAACTGAACCTGGGACCTCCCATGGGGGAGGTGTGTGCTCATATGCTTGAGCCACATCTGCTCCCTGCTTGATTGTTTTTGCTTATTGTCTGTTTGTTTTTGGCTGGTTGTCTGCTTGTTGTTGTACATAATCTTTCGGAGGCACTGGGAACAGAATCTAGGACCTCCCAAGTGGGAGATAGGCATTCAACTGCTTGAGCCACATCCACTCCTCAGAATAATACTCTTTTGATTTTCAGTTCAAGCTTCTGGACCCCTTGTTAAGAACTCCTGCTCTAGATAGCTTCTTGACTCATACTCCCCATGCCATCGAAGCCCTTGTCTCATGGAAAGTGAACTCCCTTTTGTCTACATTCTTTTCACAGAATGTTGTTTCTACCTATTTTCTGACACTTCTTTGAGTATTTCCTTCCTTTTCTCTCATCCCCACATTTTTCAGTTTTGATGCGTGTGTTAGTTTCCTGATGCTGCCATAACAAATTACCACAAACTTGGTGCCTTAAAAACAACACAGATTTATTACCTTATAGTTCAGGAGGTCAGAAGTCCTAAAGTTAAGGTGTTGGCAGGGCTGTGTTCCTTTCTGGCGACTAGGAAAGAATCTGTTTCTTGCCTTTTCCAGCTTCTGGAGGCTGCCCACATTCCTTGGTCCATGGCCCCTCCTTCCATCTTTTCAGTGAGCATCATGCATCTCTCTGACCACCTTCCACAGTCTCATTTCCCTCTGACTTGCCTCTTCTGCCTCCCTCTTCCACATTTAAGGATCCTTGTGATCATATCAGACCCACCTGGATAATTGAGGACAATCTCCCAAGTTTAAGGTCATCTCACATCTGCAACCTTAATTGCCCTTGACAAAGACCCTGACAGAATCACAGGGTCCATGGATTAGGATGTGGACATCTCTGGGGAGGCCAGTGTTCTGTCTACCATGTGTGTTTAAAATGGGCATTTGTTTCCATCCCTCTTCCTTCCCTTTCCTCTTTCCTGTCTTGGTGAATGGCATTGTCATCTTATTACTCTGCTTGATGACCTCAGCCAGACATTTAGAAACCATCCAAGATTTTGCTCTCTTTCTCAATTCCCCAGGTGAATCTACTGCCATATTCCATTCTACGTAGCTACCTCCTAAACACCTCTAAACCTAGAGTTTCTTGGAAATGCTTAGGGACCCCTTATTTAAGGTGATGGGAAAATTGATCAGATATGTAACACACACTCACAAACACAGGCACTTTAACCATAGTAGTTCCTTCTCTGTATTACTTATTCAATTACTATGTAATACTTGCTTGGTGGGTGGAAGGAGGGTCAATTCCACAGGCACATAGATCACCTTTCAAATACCCTCTAGCCACAGTGGCTACCATGTTGGACAGCATAGGTATAGAACATTTCTGACATCACAGAAAATTCAATATATTGCAGCACTAAATTTTAGAATATGTCTCACCTTTGCCTAGTACCTTCCACATAGTAAACCCTCAACTATTTGTCAAGTGGTTATAGGCATTCCCTTCTTGAGATAATAGTGATTTTCTTAAAAGATTTCTATTTTTCCACTTCACCTCTCCGTTCTTGTCTAATTAATTAGAGAATAACATCTCTTCCTGTTTCTTCAGCTATTTGTGAAATCAAATTACTGGCAGTTCAAGCTAAGGACTGAATATAAAGAAATATATATAAAGAAAGTACTGTCTTATCTTCCATCCAGCTTAGTAGTTTGCATTATATCCTTTAGACAGTATCTCTTTCAATTCCCTTTCTCTTTATCCTCACCCTGTACTTAGCATTATGCTTCTCTCCCATTCATGGATTTCCGAATAGAGGAAAAGGGCAAAGTGGAACGGGGTTATCTTCCTTTTACATATATTTAAGATTTCTTAAGTATTTGTGTGTGTGGGATATTGTTTTCCTTATATATATTTTTTTCTGCTGCTGCTGCAGCTTCTAAAATGTTTATGCTGAAGAAGATAAGCCCTTCCCTTGCCAAACTTAGCTATGAAACTTATTCTGTAAGCATTAGTGACACCATTGTTCACTTTGTTGAAATGTCAAGTTTCTGTCCCTCTTCTTTTCACTTTCTTTTTAGACTTGCCAATTCCCCCTAATTTTACATAGCTTTTATATCATTCCAGTTTTTTATCCACTGTTACTATTTGGACATTTTTCTATTCTTTCCTCTAAAATGGGCTGGCAAATTTTTTCTGTAACGGTCCAAATGGTCTCTGTCACAGCTGCCCAGATCTGTTGTCATGCACGAAAGCAGCCACAGGCAGTATAGCAAAGGATGGATGAGGCCAGATTTGGCCTGCAGGCAGTGGCCTGCCCCCCAGTGACATTTTAACTACTTAACCTTGCCAAAAGAATTTTCTTTCCGTCTTTTTCTTCCAAATTCATAGCCTTCCAGTTTGCGTTAAAAGTGCCAGCTGTGCCCTGATTTCTTGTACAATGTTTATTAATTCATTAGGAAATACATTTCAATTTCTTCCAATTTTACTACATGTTTTATGTCAATCAGTAGAAGTGGCCAGTGAGGACTGATGAGTCTTGAGCTCTTCTATTACTCCTCAGATATCTGTTCCAGGAGAATCTCAGTCAGATTTCTGCCCCACAAGGAGGAATTACTAGTCACCACATCCACCTTGTACATGCTCTGCCATGTTATTCCAGATAGCATTTATTGAACATTTATTATGAGCCCGATGCTGCCAGGTGCTTTATATGCATTAGCTAGTATAAACCTCCTAATGACACCATAAGGTAGCTGCAATTATCATCTCTGTTTTACAGATGAGAAAATAGACATTGAGAGATTAAAGACCTTGATTGTGGTTACATTACTAACAGGTGACAGAGCTAGGCTTGAACCTAGCTCTGTCTAACTCTAAAGGCCTTGTGCTAAAAATACATACATTTGTAATGCCTGCCTGCTTTCCTTCCTTCCTTCCGTCCATCCATCCAGATGTCACTTAACTGTGGCAAAAGCCATACAATCACCGATGCCTCCCCACCCACTTTCTCTTTGTTTCATTTCTTCAGCCAGCCTATTTACACTAGCTTCAAGAGCTCTTAATGTCTCATTGTCTCCCTTCTTCAGTTGTTATTTCTTCCATCTTTTCTAGAATACATTTTTTTTTCTTTCTTATACATTGGTATATGAGGAAGCATATCATATGCTCTCTCATTTGCTGAAATTTAGAGAGTTGTAGCATATATACTTCAGGTAGGAAGAAGACAAATACAGCACACAATCTGCAGATAAATGATATAGTCTCTCTCCTTTTTGCAAATAAATGATATGGTAGTTCTCCTTTCTGCATACAGTACATGAGCTAGAGTTGCATTTAGCTTCCTCAGAAGGATTCTCCTGAAATTTTCTAAAACAAACTGATTATTTCCTTTTTACCACACTTTTTGTACTTGACTGTCTATGCTTTATGACTCTTTTAAGAAGTTAGTGCTATTGCTAACTGGTCCAGTCCAAATTTCCCCAGCTTACTCCACCAGCCATACAGGACCCCATGAACTGACGGTTCCTAACAATTTTTTGATCTTCAGTATTGAGTACTAAAAATGTGTATTGTTTTTTCATTTAATTTAATTAGATCCCATTTATTGAAGACAATGTTTGAAAGCTCCTATTTTGTCATTGTTGGCCATCATGATAATCCACTTTTCGAAATGGAGTTTTTGCCAGTTGGAAAAGTGGAATCCAACGTACGTAGGGAACCTTAAGCAATTCCCTGAGTATTTTTATGATGTTGTAATGATACGGTATAATGCGATTTTGAAAAGGAAACAGACCTGGCCAGGTGTGCGGTCACCCCTCGGGCTGAAGTGTGGTTTGCTGGCCTGGCAAGGGGCGGCGGCCATGGTAGGCTGCCCCCATAATAGGGTGGTTGGTCGGGCCCACCGCCACCCCTGAAGGAAGCTCGGCATGGGCGCAGAGTGCCCTCGGGTCTCCCCTTCTCGGCAGCCATGCTTCCGCGGCCGCCCCTCCTCCCGGATGGCACCACATGATGCCTGTGGGGCGGCACCCTTCTTCTTCTTTCTCCCTGCGCAGGCGCAGGGCGGAAAATTCCAGTCTGCCCTTTTCCCCTCCCCTGACAGCAGCAACAGCCAGGCGTGGGTGGAAAAATCCAGTCTGCCCTTTTCCTTCCCCCCCGACAGCAGCAACAGCCAGGTGTGGGCGGAAAAATCCAGTCTGCCCTTTTCCCTCCCCCCGACAGCAGCAATGGCCAGGCCTGGGCGGGAAACTCAAGTCTGCCCTCTACCCCAGCAACAGCAACCACCAATCACTAAACCCTGCCACTTCCCCCAGCAACAGCAACAGCCAATCCCAATCACCACCCCTCCCCCGTCCAGTACCTCCCACTGACCTTTCTCCGGCAACCAATCAGAACAGGGTGTGGCTTCGACCAATCAGCCTTCCCCAGCCCCTATAAAACTGTTGCCTCTCCCTCAATAAAGTGGACTTGCGTCTTTACCTTGTCTCCGTGGTAGTTCTTCTGCCGTGCGCCCTCCAGTCCTGAGAGCCCCCGACAAGGGCCTGGCCTCCCTTGTCCCCAGTTCGTCGCCTGATTCTCCGGGCGACCCCCTCGTCGCCGGCTTCGCCAGGCAACCCCGTCAGCCGAACCACGCAACCCCTTGTGAGACCGATCCCTCGTCTGCTGCCGGACTGACCCCTTGTCCCAAGTGGGACCGACCCCTCGTCCCAAGCGGGACCGACCCCTCGTCCGCAGCCAGACCCCACCTCTACCAACCGAGCAAGCCACCGCAGCTGGAGCCCAACGTGGGGCAAGGCAACCCCACCACAGCCTCACTCCATAACCTGGCGGCCCCCCCCCCTCCTTTCTTCTCACTGTGGGGCTTCTCTCATGCAACATTGCTGCTACCTGAGCCTTGGCTACCTCATACGATCCACGGCGGTCTGGGAGAATCGCTGGATGGCTTTCTCCTTCCATGTCGGGGGCTTATACCAACCCGCTTTGATTAAGAGGAGCCTTGGATTTCTTGGGAGCGTGCGCTTGCACGTCTGAAGTAACCCTACCACAGCCCTACGCCCTCCTCTCTTCTCACCCCTATCTTTTTGCTCTGCATTGCTGCTCCTGAGCCTTGGTGACCTCATTTGATCCACGGCGGTCTGGGAGAATCGCTGGGTGGTTTTCTCCTTCCATGTCGGGGGCTTATACCGACCCGCTATGATTAAGAGGCACCAATAAAACTCTCAGGAGCGCGTGCCTGAGCACCTCCACCCCTGCCTTCACCTCTGCCTCCTCCCCTCCGCGCTTGCTACCCTTTGCCTTGCTCCACTGCTCATCGTTCCACCCTCCCCTCGTCGAGGCCTTCCTTTGGCCCACAACCACCGTCGGAGCCCCACCGGCTCCGACCCCTCGTCTCACGCGCACCTCCGCTCCCATCGCCGCGCTCTCAAGGTAAGGGCCCCTTTTCTTATCGGCTCCAAAAGGCCATTAGCAATGGGTAACATCCTATCTGCTAAGCAAGCCCCGCAAGTTCGGGCCCTCGCCGGTCTCCTAGACACTCACCAGTGTAAGATCTCTTTGAAACAGCTCCAAGTATATTGGGACCTTCTTCTCCCCTTTAATCCGTGGCTTACCATGTGTCAGCTTTGGGACCCAGATACCTATACTCGACTTATAGATAAGGTCACTTCTGCTGTGGAGCAGGAAGGTAAAAGTTTCCCTCCTGGCTTATTACCGGCGCTTTTTACCATCCGCTCCTGCCTTCAAGGCGCCCCTATCATCGACTCCCCCTGGCCGCACCACCGCCGCCGCCGTGATTGTCAGGACGGCGACTTTAACAGGGACCTTGATCAGAATCCTGATACCAACTCTGATTCCGACTCTGAGTCGCTTGTTGAGCGCCTTAATAACGCGCTCAAAAATTGTCCCCCTAAACAGTGTAATCTAGTAGTGCTGAGCGCCGGTGAAGATGGCGAATTTCCACCTTCTTCCTCACTCGAAAAGGGTAGGCACTCTCAAGATGGCAAACTTCTGCCTTCTTCCTCGCTTGAAAAGGGGAGGTCCCTTTACCCCTCCCTCCCCCCAATGACTTCCTGCCTGGGTGGGCAGGAAGCTCCCTCCCCGCCATTTTACCCCTCCGCGCAGGATGGTCCATGGCCATCTTGTAGCCCACGGCCATTTTGTGGCCTGCCGCCATTTTGTAGTACCGCTGGGGACGGCCCGCAGCCATTTTGTAGCACCACATGGGCAATGGCTCCTCTCGCGCCCTCGCGCCAGCGGCCCCCCCCGGCTCCGCCTCCCCCGAGCGGCCCCCTCCATCTGATCCGTGGCAAGCTGCCGCACGTGCGGCCCCCTCTGGCGTATTTTTGGACCCATATTCCTCCCCCGCTGGGACACCTCCGCCTACCTCCCTGCCGCCTCCTACCACCCGCTTTCCCCTTAATGTAACTCCCACCCCTTCAGTTGCAGTTGGTTCCAACGCAATCATCAACCCTCCCTCTCCTTCTTCTGCTGCGCCGAGGCCAATCATCAATCCTCCTTCTCCTCCTCCACCATCTACCATTCCCTACTACATAACCTCCAGCTGTCCGAGGACACACCCCCCCACTTCATCTTCTCGGCCTCCTCCTACCCGACCTCTTCCTGCTCACCCTTTCCACAGGTGCCCCAAGTCTTCTGTAACCGTGGCCCCCCATGCCGCCATCGCTCTCAAGCAGCTCCAGCCCCGCTAAACGGCCCACAACCCGCTTTCCCCAGCCCGCGGCCTGCTTTCTAGCATCTAATCACGTTTCTGCTTTTGCCTCCCCATACTTCTGTGGAGCTTCCTCCTGTCTCGACCTCACTCCTCTTCTCAGCCATCCAAAGCGTCCTTTCTCGTCCCCCACCCCCCTCCTTTTTTTGCTTGAACCCCCATTGCATTGCAGATTAGGCCGCCTCATGTCGGCCTGCCCCGTTAACATCGGCCTCTCTTGCGCCCGTGGAGACTTTGGCCTTCTTGTTATCCTCGCCTACGTCTCCACCACTCCTGACGCTGCCGCCACCACCATCGCTGGTGCCCTGACGCAACTTGTCCTCACCGCTGCGATCCTCCAGACCATCACACAGTCTGCCTCTACCGCTCTTTGCCGCCAAGAAGAGATCAACTACCTGTAACGCGCTGTCACCCTGGACTTTTAACAGCAGATGGACCTTATAGCCACTGAGATCAACGAGAATTGGACATTGGCCACCCTTGTTTGCAACGGCAAGATACCGCCCCCCAAATTGTACATTTATATCCCCGTCATACTCACCTCCCTCTTCAGCCCTGCTTCCCTCATTGCTTACTGCCTCTTGGGCCTCGGCTTCTTGTTGCTGCTGCCATCCTGGCCCTTATTTGAAAAGAAGGGGGAAATGCGGTCACCCCTCGGGCTGAAGTGTGATTTGCTGGCCTGGCGAGGGGCGGCAGCCGTGGTAGGCCTATTCCAAACCGCTGCCCCCATAATAGGGTGGTTGGTCGGGCCCACCGCCACCCCTGAAGGAAGCTCGGCATGGGCGCAGAGTGCCCTCGGGTCTCCCCTTCTCGGCAGCCATGCTTCTGCGGCCGCCCCTCCTCCCGGATGGCACCACATGATGCCTGTGGGGCGGCACCCTTCTTCTTCTTTCTCCCTGCGCAGGTGCAGGGCGGAAAATTCCAGTCTGCCCTTTTCCCCTCCCCCGACAGCAGCAACAGCCAGGCGTGGGCGGAAAAATCCAGTCTGCCCTTTTCCCTCCCCCCGACAGCAGCAACAGCCAGGCCTGGGTGGGAAACTCAAGTCTGCCCTCTACCCCAGCAACAGCAGCCACCAATCACTAAACCCTGCCACTTCCCCCAGCAACAGCAACAGCCAATCCCTAATCACCACCCCTCCCCTGTCCAGTACCTCCCACTGACCTTTCTCTGGCAACCAATCAGAACAGGGCATGGCTTCGACCAATCAGCCTTCCCCAGCCCCTATAAAACTGTTGCCTCTCCCTCAATAAAGTGGACTTGCGTCTTTACCTTGTCTCCGTGGTAGTTCTTCTGCCGTGCGCCCTCCAGTCCTGAGAGCCCCCGACAAGGGCCTGGCCTCCCTTGTCCCCAGTTCGTCGCCTGCTTCTCCGGGCGACCCCCTCATCGCTGGCTTCGCCGGGCGACCCCATCAGCCAAACCGTGCAACCCTTTGTGAGACCGATCCCTCGTCTGCTGCCGGACCGACCCCTCGTCCCAAGTGGGACCGGCCCCTCGTCCCAAGCGGGACCGACCCCTCGTCCAGAGCTGGACCGACCCCTCGTCCGCAGCCAGACCCCACCTCTACCGACCGAGCAAGCCGCCGCACAGGTGAGTTAACTGAAATCTACCACAATCAGATGAAACTTCCTCTGGAGTACCACAGGCTGATAAAAGGCAGCAAGGACATGATCTTTGAGGTTTTAGTCATCTTTTGATTTAGCCCACTTTTATAGAGCACATGCTAGTGTGATGTTCTCAGGCTCTTTTCTCCCCAATCCTCCATTCACTGAGTTACCCACTATGAAATGTCACTTTGGAGCTCAGGGAGACACAGTCAGCCTTAGTGGGTCTGGAGGACCAGCCATTGCTGAATTGAAATGCCACAAAAGCCCCTTCCATCCCAGTAAATCAGATTTTTTATCAGAGCATAATGCATTTGACTTACACTTGGGGACTTACATCAACCTTATGTACAGGGACTCCTGCCAACACAGTTTCTCAGGAAACTCCCACAACCCTGTGGGTTGATAACATTCAGCACTGGAGGCAATGTTACCCAACTTCTTGTCGTCAAGTTCGGTTCAGGAGTTAGGCTGTCTTCAGAGTAAACAAAGAAGCTGTACTGTTTTGAGATGAGAATAGCTGGTCCTTTTCATCTCTTTGTACTGGTCCTAATAAATAGCTGAAAAATCAAACTGTGTTTCCCTAACCTCCAAAAATTGGCTTTAATGACCTTGGCAATAAAGAATTGATGTTTTAAATTAATCATAATATGTAATTGCCAGTGCACAATGTTTTTTGAATGTTCAGGTCTTATCTTTAAAGTCTGGTAGAAATCTGTGTAAAGTACTATCTACCAGGTGGTGTTGCTCCTTTATTTTCTCACATTCATCCAAGAACACTGCTCACTAAAACTCTGTTTGTCTCTGGCAACAGCTATTCTTATGAATGTGGCTACTTCTATATAGTTTATACACACTCGATTGCCTTGTGGACAAAGCAGTGTGTATAACATTATTTGTTGCTTGGACTTGATCTTTATTCTTTTGCTTGCTACCACTCACCTTCTGAAAGACTTTCTTGAGTTTTCTCTCTCTTCCCCAGATATTGAACCCAGGACCTTGTACATGGGAAGTAGGCATTCAATCCCTGAGTTATATCTACCCCCCATAATGGGGATTTAATTTTAAGATTTTTGTGAGATACAAAGAAAAAAAGTGCCCTGAATAAAATTAATTGCAGGAGACCTATGAATTCTCCTTGCAGCTGTAGATTGTCTTGGTTTTCTGGTGTGGTGGTTGACCATCCTCACTTTCCTGTTAGCTAACCTGGGTAAGTCCAAAAAACTGGAGAGTAGGTGTTGAATCTCTACTGAGGCTCAGCATCTAGCTGGCACAGAGACAGTCCAGAGATTCAGTCACATCTCTTGAACATACCACAACCGAGGTTCAGTAAAAATGACAGAGGTTACATGCATATGGAGGCCACATCTGAGTACAAATCCATCACCCTCAGGATACAAATTCCAAAGTAGGGCCTACTGGCAAGGTCCTGAACTCCAGAGACAATTATCATGATTATAGGTTCTGGGAGTCTCCATAGCCCTCAGGAGCACCACTACCTGGGGAAGTTTCTACTTTGGCTGTCTTGTGAGCCTGCTGAGCTATGTGTACGTGCAAACCCTCTGATTACCTCCTCACTCATTGAAGTCTCTTAGCAATATAAACTAATTTGTCTTTACCATTTCCCTCTTTCGTTCAAGTTGCATCACCACCAGTTACTTGATAGTAATTCCTTGATGCCAGGAAGGTACATCCCCCAGAGTCATGTCCCACACTTGGGAGGAGGTAATGCTTTTCATGCTGAGTTTGGCTTAGAGAGTGGCCATCTTTGAGCAATATGAAGGTTCTCAGGAGGTAACTCTTAGGCAATCTGCAGCTCTAGGCTTAGTGGAATTTCAAGCACAAATGCTCACAAGCATAGTCATCAGTTATCAAGGGCATATCATTAAACCTGCCTTCTTCACTGGCCTTTCCCCTTTTACTTGCAGGATTGTTGCTGTTCCATTGAAGAATATGGCAGAGTTTCCCAGAATGGGAATTCAACATTCTCTCAGTTGTCTTGTGAAACTCTCTTGCCTTTCTCAATATCCAGTGAACATCTGAACTTACCCATAAACCCTATATGCATGCCCTGGAGAACTTCCTCCCACCCCATCAATGACACCCCACACCAATGCTCCTCCCTGCTATAGTTGAACTCTACCGTGGTCTAAAATGTTTTCAAACATGAAGTCTAATATATTGCCAAATTCAATTAATAGGAAAATGAAATAGTAATCATAGGTTTACAGATAACAAATAGAATACATAATAATTTAGAAAAACTAAAAAAAAAAAATAAATTGAGGTATTAAAAAATGAAAAGTACCTTTAAAAAACTTTTTTGACATTTTGCCTGTCATCACTCTAATAGATGTTGCCCTATATGTACAGTGGCAAGGAAGTCTTTTCCATTTTTTCCTCACTGTTTACATCAGTTTTTTAAATGTCTTCAAAATTTTTTGGGTCACAGTATAGTATATAGAGTAGATAGTGGTCTCCTATATACCCAATATCAAACTCTTTTCCCGTTCCCCAGCAATGATCTTTTTACCTCTGGATGTTACATTTGCTGCAGCTGATGTAAATGCATTGAACCAAAGCTATCAAACATGGTTCCATTATGTTTTACATCATGGTTTACATTTTAGACAGTACACATTTATAAAGTTTTGATTATATTAAGGGTTACATTATGGGTTACATTTTAGAGTATACACTTTTATAAAATTATGTTGAAATTTATCATGGCCTGTAACCATCATTGCAGGATACATACCAATATGTGCGCACCAATATTCACAGCAGCATTATTCACTATTGCCAAAAGTTGGAATCAACCCATATGCCCATCAGCACATGAGTGGATAAATAAAATGTGATATATATATACAATATGTATTTCTTTTTGGTTAGTTTGTTGTTTTTAACTAATTCCTTCAAGTGTGCACTTAGGTCTTCAATTTTAGCCCTTCTTTTTTGATGTATGAATTTATGGCTATAAATTTCTGTCACAGTACAGTTTTTGCAACATCCCATAAGTTTAAATATGTTGTATTGTCATTTCCATTGGTTTCAAGATAGTTGATTACTTTTGAGATTTCCTCTTTGACCCACTGTTTGTCTAAAAGTGTGTTGTTTAACTTTCATATCTTGGTGCCTATTCTGGGTCTGCACCTTGCAGATTTCTAGCTTCATTCCACTGTGATCAGAGAAATTATTTTGTATGATTTCAGTCTTTTTTAATTCGTTGAGACCTTCTTTGTGGCTTAGCATGTGGTCTGTTTTGGAGAATGATCCATGTGTGTTTGAGAAGAATATATATTCTGCTTTATTTGGGTTTAATGTTCTAGATATGTCTGTTAGGTCCAGCTTCTCTATTATAGTTTTCAAACACTTTGTTCCTTTATTGATTCTCTGTTGAGATGTTCTGTCCATCAGTAAAATAGTGGTATATTTAAGTCCCCTGCTATAGTTGTAACAGCATACATTCCTTCATCTAGTTTTTCCAGTGTTTGCCTCACTTATTTGGAGGTGTCCTGGTTAGGAGCATAAGCGTTTATAATTGTTCTTCTTGAAAGATTACCCCTTTTACTAATATGTAGTGTACATCTTTGTCACCTACAGATGTTTTGCATTTAAAGTCAGTTTTTCTGATATTAATATAGCTACTCCTGCCCTTTTTTAGTTGTTTGCCTATAAGATTGTTTTTCATCTATTCACTTTGAACCTTCTTGAATCCCTGGGTTTAAGGTGGGTTTCTTGAAGACAGCCTTAAATGGGTCATATTTCCTTATCCATTCTTCCAATCTTTTTCTCTTCACAGGTAAGTTTAATCCATTGACATTCATTGTTATTACTCTGAAAGAATTACTTATATTAGCCATATTTTCTTCAGATTTGTATATCACATATGTTTTTTTCTCTTTTTGACTCTTTAGTTCTTACTCTCAACTCTGTCCTGTTTTTTTCTTTCTTTCTTTCTTCAGAACTCCCTTTAGTATTTCTTGAAGACAGGTGTCTTGTTGGCATATTCTTTTAGTTTGTTTTTTCTGTGAATGTTTGAACTGTCCATCATTTTTGAATGTCAACTTTGCTGGATAGAGTATTCTTCTTGGCTGGAAATTCTTTTCTTTTAATACCTTAACTATGTCATACCAATGATTCTCTTTCCTTTTGCTGATTTCAGTATTTTCTCTTTGTCTTGAGCATTGCTTAATTTGACAAGTTTATGTCTTGGGGTAAGCCTCTTGTGATTTATGCTGTTTGGGGTACATTGTGCTTCCTGGACATGTACATCCATCTCCCTCAAGTTTGGGAAGTTTACAACCATTATTTCCTCCAACACCTCTTCTGTACCTTTGCCTTCTCTTCTCCTTCTGAGATGCCTGTAATGCGTATGTTTGTGCATTTTGTGCTGTCGTTGAGATCCCAAATTCCCTGCAGGATTTTTTCTATCTTTATTGATCAGTTCTCTCTGTCTGAGTTCAGATGTACTGTCTTCTACATCACTGATTCTTTCCTCTGCCTCTTCAAAACTGTTATTTGCTGAGAGTTTATTGTTGATTTCTTGAATTGTACTGTTCATCACCATCATATTTGTTATCTTTTTGTGTATGTTTACAGTTTCTTTTCTGTGCTCTCCAAGTGGTTTCTTAATATCCTTAATCTGTTTCTTCACGTCATTAAATTGGTCCATAATATATGTGATATTTGATTAATTCTATGTTCTGCTCCTCTTCCAGCATTTATTTGTTCATTGGGTTGGGCTGTATTTTCCTGATTATTGTTATTGTTTGTAATTTGTCATTGCTGTCTTGTCATTATTTTATCTTGATGGGTTTGATTGGTTGATTAGTTTGTCTGCTCTTGGGCTTATTTAGATGATGATTTTGTGTACATGTTAAGTCTTCTATTTGACACCTTGTTCTTCTTCTCTTTCCTTGTTGTCTAAATTCCCTTGAAGGAAAATATCTGGGCCAGAGAAAGCAAAAGAGTTAAGAAAATAAAATGTATTTAGTAGTATTCATAGTGAATGCCAGCAGAAGAAACATTATGAGACCTAGAAGAATGGGTATTAAACTCATGTAATCTGTGTAGAGTTAGAGCAGTAGAAAGGTGTAGTACCTACAATATGGAGAAGAGTATTGTATGAATTAAAAGGCCAGTGTGTTCAGGAAAGAGGGAGAGTGATGAGTAAGGAGAGTAACATAAAGAGGGAATAAAGGATAGAATGTAGAATAGAGGTGTTAGAAATAAAAATTCAGAAAAAAAGGAGGCCAAACAAAGAGGCAGAATGTAAGAGAAACAATAGAGGATGGAAGATAGAACAAGTAGAAGAGCAAGATGGCATCCAAGTGAGTGTACCCCCGTCATCTCTCTTGCAAAAAAAACCACCTGAATGGGCACAGAATCCTGCCCTAGTGAGCAATTTTAGGAACATCCGAAGCAGGTTTCTGGACATCGATCTGGAAAGATTTCAACAGAAGGAGTACTTGCTCAAGGTAAAACTGTGGGTTTCTGATACTAAAGCCAGAAGCTGTGGGAAAGCAAAACCCTTCCCATAGGGCTGGTAGCTATAGCATTCCCTGAACAACACTGCTCCCTTGGTGGCGTTTCCAGGCCGTGTACCTGAATCTTGAGTTCCCTGAAACCCTTTTCCCTATAACCCATGTTGCCCAAATCCACATACCATGAGTCTGCATCCTCTTATGCCCACTTTCCCCAGACCCAGCACTCTCCCAACTCTGGCATTTTGCTAGTCCTCTGGTCTTGGACAAACTCCAAGAATGGGAGGGTTTGGGTTAGGGGTACAGATGGGCCCAAGGAGTGCAGGTTCACATTTCTGGTTCCCCTCTTTTCAAGCTTTAAAAGATTGTAGGAGCACACCACCTGCCTTAGGGAGATGCTAGGAAGAGAGGAGAGGTGAATCTGCTGAGATAGCAGAATATACCTAAAGCCCTGGGATAGGGAAACTTGGTCAGGAGAAGGTGGAGTCAGAAAATTAACTCATTCTCTGTAGCACAACTAAGGGAGGGAGCAGGACATGCTTCGTAGGCTTCCAATAGCATATTTGGAGTTCCTGGCAAGGTGTGGGTGCTCTCTCTCAAGGAAACAGAGACATTGTTTTCTGTGGTGATTAATTCACCAGGGTCCCATTTGGCTCTCTGAGGGGTGCCCCCACACAGCCTTCCTGCTGCCCTGGGAGAGAGGGAAGTGAGGAAGGGAGAAAAGGGGAAGGATAGATTCCTAAGCATTTTATTCAGCTGCAGAGAGTATTCCTTGCTTGAGTCCTTGTCTAGTATTTTTTATTGGTTTATATTTTGCCTTTCCTTCCTCGATAACCCCCCCTCCCCCAAGGCCCATTTTTTAAAATAGCTTCTTTTTTCTCTCCTTTTCCCTTTTATTTTACCCCGTGCCTTTTTCTTTTTTCTTTTTTCTATTTGTTGCTGCATGCAGTGTTTATTTGCTGTGCTTCCTATCCTCAATTTCCTCTTTTCTGTGGGTATTGATTATGGCTACCAGTACTATCCCTTTGCTTTAAATCTTTCTGTCTTCTGTTATGTCTTGTTTCTCTTACATTCCATTTCTCTGTTTAGCTCCCAATTTTTCTGACTTTTTATTCTAGCACCTATTTTCTGTGTTCTATCTTTTATTCATTCTTTATGTTATTGTCCTTTTCTTTTTTATTTTCTGCTTTCCTGACCACACTGGCCTTTTCATTCATACCATATTCTTCCCCATATTCAGTTTACCATCTCATTGTAGATCCTCCACTTTTTTACTGTTTTGACTCTGCACAGCTTACATGAGTATAATATCCATTCTCTTCGATATTGTATTTTTCCTCTGCTAACATTTACTATCAACATTTATATTATACTTATTTCTTACCTTTTCTGCTTTTCCTGGGCGCTTGTATTTTCCTTCAGAGGAACTTAGACAACAACAAGGAAATAGAATAAGAACAAAGTGTCAAGAGAGGAATTAACACACACAAACAATACTTAAATAATCCCCGAGACTAGATGGAGAAGCTAATCAACTGAATAAACCCATCAAGATAAAAATGATGAACAGACAGCAACAAAACATTACAAACAATACCAATAATCAGAAAAACATGGCCCAATCCAATGAATAAAATAAAAACCAGGAAGAGGTGCAGAACCATGAACAACTAATCAAAGCTCTCAAAACGTATATCATGGAGCAATTTAATGACATGAAGGAAGAAAATAAGGATGTTAAGAAAACACTTGGTGGGCATACAGGAGAAATTTTAAACATACGCAAAAAGATAACATATGATAGTGATGAACAGGTATAATTCAAGAAAGATAACATCACGATGATGAACAGCAAATACAAAAAATGGGAACTGAGAAAGGGGATATCACCACTGACCACATAGAAATAAAGACTATCAAAAGAGGATACTTTGCAAAATTATGTGTCAGTAAGAAGTACAATTTAGAGGAAATGGACAAATTCCTAGAAACACATAAGCAGCGTACATCGATGAAAGAAGAAATTGACTATCTCAACAAGCGTATCATAGGTAAAGAAATAGAATCAGTCATTAAAAAATTCCCACATCAGAAGAGCCCTGGGTCAGATAGCTTCACAGCAAATATTCCATAAAGAACTAACACCAATCTTGTGTAAGTTCTTCAAAAAACTTGAAATAGAATAAACATTGCCTAGCTTATTCTGTGATGCCAACATTACCCTAATACCAAAGCTAAACACCACAAGAAAGGAAAGTTACAGACCAGTCTCCCTAGTGAGCCTAGATGTGAAAAGCCTCAAGGAAGTTCTTGCTAATTGTATTTAATAACACATTAAATGAATTACACAACATGATCAAGTGGTTTTCATTTCTGGTATGCAAGGATGGTTAGACATAAATAAATATATTACACCACACAAAAGGGAAAATATACCACATGATCATATCTATAGATGGACAGAAAGGGTTTGACAAAATACAGCACTCTTTCTTGATAAAAACACTGTGAAAGATGGGAATAGATGGAAGCTCTCTGAACATGATGAAAGGGTATATATGAAGATGGGACCCACAGGTAACATCATTTACAATGGTGAAATCCTAAAATCTTTCCCTCTAAGATTAGAAACAAGAAAAGAATACCCACTGTCACCCCTCTTGTTTAACATTGTGTTAGAAATACTTGCTGGGGAACTGAGGCAAGAACCAGATATAAAAGGCATCCAGATTGGAAAGGAAGAAGTCAAAATTTCACTATGTGCAGCTGACATGATCCTATACATAGAAAGCCCTGAGAAGTCTACCAACAGTTACTAGAACTTAATTCAGTAATGTGGCAGGTTATAAGATCAATGTGCAAAAAATCAGGAGCATTTCTAAACAATAATGAGGAATCTGAGGAGAAATTCAAGTAAGAAATACCATTTACAATAGTAAGTTAAAAAATCAAATACATAGACATAAATTTAAGTAAAGAAGTAGAGGACACAGTAAACTACACAATACTGTTTAAGGATAATAAGAACATTTAAATTAATAGAAGATTATTCCCTGTTCTTGGATAGGTAGACTAAGTACCATTAAGATGTCATGTCAAAACTGATCCACAAATTCAATGCAATCCCAATAAAATTCAACACAGCTTTTTTTTTTAAAGATTTATTTTTTATTTATTTCTCTCCCCTTCCCACCCCTCTCCCCCTAGTTGTCTGCTGTCTGTGTCTGCTTCTGCCCTTTTCAGCAGCATCGGGAATCTGTATTTTTTTTTGTTATGTCATCTTGCTGTGTCAGCTCTCCGTGTGTGCGGCGCCATTCTTGGGCAGGCTGCACTTTCTTTCATGCTGGCCGGCTCTCCTTACTGGGTGCATTCCTTGTGCATGGGGCTCCCCTACACGGTCATCCCCTGCATGGCACGGCACTCCTTGCACACATCAGCACTGCCCATGGGCCAGCTCCACACGGGTCAAGGAGGCCCGGGGTTTGAACCTTGGACCTCCCATGTGGTAGGCGGATGCCCTATCCATTGGACCAAGTCCGCTTCCCTCAACACAGCTTTTTTAATGAAGTAGAAAGACTGTGAGATTTATCTGGAAAGGAAAGAGCCACCGAATAGCCAAAAACATACTGAAAAAGAAAGATGAAAGTGGACAAATCACACATTTGACTTCAAAACATACTACAAAGCTACAGTTGTGAAAATGGCATGTATTGGCATAAGGATAGACACATTGACCAATGAAACCAAACAGAGTTCTGATATAAATCCTTATAAATACAGTCATCTGATAATGATAGTCTCTCCCCAAGCCAACTGACTCAAAAAAGGGGCACCAGATAATTCAACTTTGCACTTCTTAGGTGCCTATGAACCCCTCACCAGAACCCTCCCACTCTTGGAGTTTGTCCTAGACTGGAGGGCTAGGAAATGCAGAATTTGGGGAGTGCTGGGTTTGGGGAGCACAGGCTTGGGTGAATGTAGGCTTGGGGAATGTGGGTTTGGGAAACATGGGTTACAGGAAATGTGAGATTCAGGTTACACAAATTTCAGGGAACCTGAGTTCGGGGGTCATGTGTTTGAGGAGCATGGGGTTCGGGAATGCCACTCTGCAGCTGGTGGTGGTCAGGAAATGCTGTGGCTATCAGTCCCAGTGGCATGGGTTTGCCTTCCCACAGCTTCTGGCTTTAGTGTCAGAAACCTGCAGTTTTACCTTGAGCACTTTGCTTTTGTCAGCTCTCTCCAGATCGCTTGTCCAGAATCCTTCTGCTCTGTGGGTTCCCAAAACTGCTCACTTGGGCAGGATTCTGTCCCCACTCAGCTGGTTTTTTGCAGGAGAGATAATGAGGGTGCACTCACTCAGACACCGTCTTCCATCCTTTCTTGATAAAGGCATTCCCAAAGGTATTAATAGAAACTTTCTTACCAGGATAAATTGCATATACAAAAATCCACAGTTAACATTGTACATTCATGTATTGACTTCACAAGTACAATTATAGAGGAATGTATTTTCCCTTCAATTTTCCCTCTGTATTTTTGGGTGCCCTGGGTTAGTATATAAATAGTTAGACTCCTGGGAAAATGGAGTCAGAGTAGGTAGGCAGAGACTGACTTTTAGGATCTTTTATTGTCTTTAATGTTCCCTCATTTCTGATGCTTTTCTCTTTTTTCTCAATCTACCTAAGGATTTGTTAGTTTCATTGATTGTCCAGAAATCAACTTTAGCTTTTGTTAATTCTTTTTTATTAAATTTATTTATTTCTTCTCCAATCTTTATTATGTGTTTCCTTCTGCTTGCCTTGGGATGGCTAGACATCTATATTGGTGAATTTACTCTGATAGCTAGTTCTCTCTTTTGCCTATTACAATTTTTTTCATAACTATTTTTTGATAGTTCGGTCAATTTATCCTAATTCTTTAAAATTGTTCCACTTAAGTTATGAAAGTCATGCCAGGGACTCACTAATGGGGTCCAGACTTTCCCCCAGGGATAGAGCAAAGAGAGTTCTAAAATAGGTTTTGTCCATTTAATTTCAGATTGGCCAGTAGTTGTTGATCTGTTTGCCGTTTCAACTTCTGCATCTCTATGCCCCTCACCCTCCTGGGAGTTGTGAAGCACTGTCCTATCCTGCTGAACTGCAAAGAGGTTAGCTAGCAGTTCTGACTTTTTTTCCACTGTTTTTGTAAGAACTGAACCTTATCTGCTTAATCCAGTGCCATCTTCCTACAATCCAATCTATTCTAGATATTTAAAATTGCCCTCCTTCACTGATCAAAACAGAACCAGAGATCCAGTAATTGTGTGCAGACCAGTTCCAAAGGGGCTTAGGGAGAGGGTCAGGAAAGACACCAAAAAGCCTTCCCCCCCCCCCTTTTTTTATTTCCTTTTGTTCATTTATCTTTCCAGGAGATGGCGTTCTTAAACAAACCTTTCTTCACAGCCCAAAAGGGAAATGCATTCCTCCAACCTCCCCTAGCGGAAGTTGAAATAATACCTTTTCTGAATTGGTTAGAACCACAATTAGGTCCAGACTCAGCGGTCCAAACTTGACTATCAGAAACCACACCCTGCTCTTGGCTATATCCTCTTTTTACCGAAGGAGGAAAACCTCTGCTCCCCTCCCTTTCAGCTGCAGCCATTCCTGTGCTGTACTAAGGCTGCTTGCCTCAAGGGTGCAGTTGGATCCCATTCCCTGCCTCGGGTGTGATTCACTCACATTCTTTTCCTGTATCTGTCCATCTTCTCATCCCTTCCTTTCTGCATTGTGACCAACACTCTCCTGGTTTGCAGATTCCCAGAACAATTGGTTTGGACAATTATCTGTCTTTCCCCTTGCTGCTTTTGTATGAGTGGTGAACCTTGTTGATCTCTATTCTTCTATCTTGTATGAGTGGTGAACCTTGTTGATCTCTATTCTTCTATCATGTATGAGTGGTGAACCTTGTTCTTCTTCTATCTTCCTTAAACTGTCCTGGATGATATAATCTTGAATATATGGAATTGATTTTGAGGCTAACATTTCAAAATCGAGTTATCAGCAAGGCTTGCATTCTCTAGGAATCTCTAGTATTTTGTTGCTGGCAGCTGGCAATTCTTGGAGTATATGGGCTTCTATCTTTCCTCCAGTAACGTGGAGATGATCTCTTTTCCCTACAGTGTTCAATTTAATATTTTTTTAAATGTTAATGCTTTTATTTATTCCCTAAAATATCTGTTCTTTTTTGTAATCAGTTGGTTAGGAGACATAGCTTTTATTGAGTTTTAACCATCTTTCAGGAAAGTCTGCCCAAGGTGTTCAGGGTCCTCTCTGTCTTTTGTAGGCCAGGTGTTTTCTGTGTTTATGCTTGTCAGTTGTTTCATAGTTCCCCTGTTTAAAAGAGTTGAATGTCTTCTCTGGTTCCCAGAATCCAGCCCTTCCACTTCCAGGTACTTAAAGCAGACAAGCATTTGCCCATAATTCTCTGCCTGTATGGTTTCTTAAACTTCTTTCATTATCAAAAGCTGTTTTCTCCTGTTGGGCAAATATGTGAGGTAAGCCTATGAGAGGAATTTCCCAAGTCAGTGTTTTCATCCAAAACAGGTCTGATGACTCAAAACAGATCAGCTTCAATTTGCCCTGGGCAGGGGTTCAGGAAAAAAGCAAGAGCTTATTCCATCGCCCCCGAAATTAAACTTTCTTGGCCTCATTCTCTGCAGCTCTTCAAGTCTCTTCTGCAATGCTAAGGAAGAATAGATTCTTTAGTTCTCCTACCCCAGCTTTTTCCAGGGCATTTTGGCCACTCTCAGAACCAGGCTCACAGTGATCAAAAATCACTAATCAAAACTTGTCATGATCAGCCATGCCTGGTCTTGGTGAAGAATATTTTTATTTCCCTTTCTGTCACCATTGAGCTAATTAGTTGCTTGACCCCACTGCAGCCTGCATCTAGAATGTAGGATGTGCCCCACTAATTGCTTCATGGGGATAAGGTAGGTATTAACTCATTTTTAGCATTTTCCTCCTATTTTTTCCTGAATGCTGCACAGTGTTTACTGGTCCCTGGTGTTTCAACATAGTTGTTTCAGATAGTTCCTGCCTGTTTAATAGTTGTTCCTGGAGGAAGGATTGAATCCTGGAGCTATGCCACCATCTTCCCCAAATCCTCTCCCCTGTAGTATTTCGATGGGTTTTCTTCCCATTTCAGAAGGTTACATCTGGGTTCATTAGGTGGCTCGGGCATATAGTGCTTTGGTTCATTGGTATGACAAGGGAGGTGGTTGGCACCCACAGTGGTGACCTTGGAAGTTTTCGTCTATATCAGTGCATTTTGAGCTTGGGTTTCATCCTGACATGAGGTGACAATCACCAGTGGTCAGATGGGGGTTGGATATCCTTTCAAATTAGAATGCATGAAGGACAGGGAATTTTGTCATGGAACATCAAATACCACTGGGCAGTTCTAGTCATGATATCTTTGCAGGTTTTAAAAAATGGTTGTCATCACAGAGCTTCATGATTTTTAGGGGTTGTCTAGGATTCATCTAGTGAAGGCTTTGGTTTTTTGTTACCACACACCTTCTGCACTTTCATCTGTAGGAAGAGTGTGTATCTTCTACACTTATATGCATTTCATTCGGCTCTTAATTTTTGTAGACTCTTTAAGTTCTTAATATTTCTGACAGTCTGAGGTAGAGGTCAATTAGCCAGATAAGTTTAATTTGATTATGCTCCCAAGACCATTGATGTTGAATTAGAATCTTACATAGGTTATGCCTGAGTGGAGAATCACTTTTTCATTGACACCAGTAAAACATTTGATAGCTTTATGTTATTAGCCAGGCATGATGGCAGTTTGTGTGCAGGTAGTTAAGGAGCAATAGCCAAAAATCTCTGTACCATTACTGGGTGAAAGTTTAGTATTAACTGCGTGCTATTTGAGCTTTCTTAGCCTTGTGTGGTGACACCTTGTGAGTCATTAAATAATCCTATGATCCATTCAGCCAGCAAAAATACTAACCTCCAGGGAGAAAGAACATTGACATTACACCAGTCTGGAATTGTTTCAGGGGCTGCTACTTGTTACTTGTACCAGTTTGTGCTGTTTTTTCTTTGTTTAGGATCACATCATGATTTACCTCAAGTTTCATTCTATATCTGGAGCTTGCCGTTCCCGGTAGTGTGACTTGTGTGTTTAATAGGCCATCATAAGAGGGTAAAAATAGGTCACTTTCATATGTGAGTGACTTCCTCCTGATGTAGGTTCTTTTTACTTACAAATGATCCAGACTGTTCTATTGCATGGCTCTCAAGTGATAATTTCCACATTCTGGTGGCTCTGAAAGGATGGGAAATAGTCTTAGGTAATTAATATGGTAACAAGAAAAGGGTTTATCTGCCACCCCATAGAACGTGACCCTTTTGGGTCTACTAATATTTTTTACAATGCACCTATCACAAACTTTTTCTTTTTAAAAATTTGTAATTGCCTTTTTAAAAAAGATACATAGATCATAAAAAATGTTACATTAAAAAAATAAGAGGTTCCGGTATACCTTGCCCATCCCCAGCCCCACTACTCCCACAACCCCTTTGATCATTGTGGCACATTCATTGCATTTGATGAATACATTTTGGAGGACTACTGCACTACAGGAATTATAGTTTACATTGTTCCCCAGTCCATTCAGTGGGTTATGGCAAGATATAGAGTGTCCTGCATCTGTCCCTGCAGTATCATTGAGGACAACTCTAAGTCCCAAAAGTGTCCCAATATCACATCTCTTTTTTCCCCCTCCCTGCCTTCAGCAACTCCCATGGCCATGGTCTCCATATCAATGATATAATTTCTTCCATTGCTAGGGTCACAATAATTCTATAGTAGGATACCAGTTAAGTCCACTCTAATCCATATTTTCCTTCATCCTGAAGAACTTGGGATGGTAATGTGCAGTCCATCTCTAAATTGAGAGGGGATTTAGATCCCACGTGGTTGATGAATGTGATTCCCCTGCCTGCAGTTGCAGGCCCTCTCAGTTTCCTGGTGTGGTGGTTGCCCATCTTCATTTCTGTTAGCTGACCTGGGTAAGTCCAACTAATCAGAGAGTAGCAGTTGCAGCTCTGCTGAGGCTCAGGGACCAGCTGGCTTATGACCAGTCCAGAGATTCAAGTCTCCTGAGTGTACACCAATCCCAGCGTGAACTACAGGTTCAATAAAAGTGATATCTGTAGAAGGGTCACATCTGAGTCCAACTCCATCCACTCAGGAACACAAATTCCAAAATAAGACCCACCAACAAGGCACTGAACCCCAGAGCCATCTGCCAAGACCGTAGAACCTGTGTGTCTCCATAGCCCTCAGGAGCACCAGTATCTGGGGTTGTATCTACTTTGGCTGTCTCTGGGATCCTGCTGACACATGTGTAAGCACAACCCCTCTATGACCTCCTGACTCATTTTGAAGTCTCTTAGCCATATAAACTCATTTGTCTTTACTGTTTCTCCCTTTTATTCAAGGTCTTTTTCTAGATGCATCACCAGCTGATGATTGATAGTAATCCCTCAGGGCCAGGTAGGCTTATCCCCAGTAGTTATGTCCCATGCTGGGAATAAGTAATACATTTAAATGCTGTGTTTGGCTTAGGGGGTGGTCACATTTGAGCAACATGGAGAGTCTCAGGGTAACTCGTAGGCAACTAGGCCTAGTTGAAATTTCAAGCACACAATGTGCCTGCTTTTCTGGGAGGACTGTGGCAACTCAGATCTCATAGTAAACTTTTAGCAACCAATCCTCCCTTTCCCATTATCCCCCGAAACAAAATCTTTTAAGTGTGGTTTGAATCTCCAACCAAGTGAACTGTCTGGTTTATTTTCCCACTTGGGTTTCCTTTCGGTGAGGAGGAAGATTTGTGTTTCTCACCAGAAAAATTCACAGGCAACCATATCTCTTAAGTATCCCAATTGACCTCATGGGGGTTGTAATTACTAGATGGTGGTGATAGGATCATTAGGTATAGCCAGGCCATGGGAATGCAATGTCACGGCTTTAGCATGCTGATAAGCAACAGCACTGTGTAGGCTCCATGAACATTGTATGGGAATCTTATATTTCTTAAGGAACTTAAAATCTTCCTCTGGTGTCTCAGGGGATTCTGGCAAATATGCCCTGATCCTTTCTCTTTTCCTGATAGTTGTTCAGTGTCTTTCACTTGTGATTAGATCTGTATCCCATGGGAGATGTAAAGCAATTGAAAGAAGACAGCAATAACATAAGCATCACAGATTCTAGCTGCACCCTTACTTGTAGGATGCTATTATATTTCCCATGGAGGGGTACCCCTCAAGCTAGGGTCAGGTTTAGGACTTGAATGCATGGTTTACAGCACAGTGATTGGAATATCTCATGGATTCCCAGCTGCTGTTGCCCAGGCACCAAGAGATCTAACACTCCCTTTCTCTCAGTCCATATGCATTTAGCCCTGGCCACTCATAGGTCACAACTTGGGTGGGGTATACCCATCTACTGCTTTGCTGTTGGAACTGAACAAGACCTTTGTTATGTAACCATTGTTGCTTAGTGTCAGTGCCACAGATGGCAGTCATTCCTACCTGGGGAAGACCTACCAACAATGTGATTTCCTATTTTGCCATACTAGGGATAGCTTTTTGCAACTTCTAGGGAAGATTTGGATCTCAGGACTGCCAGTTTGGCATGGGAAGCCTAGGCAGCACCTGGCAGAAATATTAGGAAGTGGCACAAAGCAGCTCAGACATGTCAAAAAGTCATAGAACCTACTGTGTTAGCATTATCTGTCTGACAGAGCCAGTTGGTATTTTGCCTCATTTCACATGATCTTGACAAACACCTTGTTCATTGCTTCACTTGTTTCAAATTAGTTAAGTTGGATTTTAAATCTTGGTTCTGGTGGGTGTTAGAGCTAACACCAATGGAAAGGCAGGCCATAATGCATGAGTAAAGATATTTTGCTATCACAGATCCAAGAGATTTATGAATGCCATGAAAGAATAGTGAGAAGCATGATTGCATGGGTGGTTTAAATGCCTGGTGAAGAGCATACAAATTAAAAGCATCACGTGGACTTATACCTTCATTGTGGTCCAGAGTGGAGGTTAGATTTCCATGTTAGTCAGGGATTGGTTGGTTTTAAGCAAGCATATGCAAAAAAAAGGAAAGGGGCTGTGGGTCTGAGGACGATGGAGATGGTTTTTCAGGGCCAGCTGTGGGTTTTGGGTGTGGTGTGTGGATAGTAGCTGCAGATACTGTTTGCATTTCTAGGAGAATTTATTCCTAATGTCTGGAATTTTGCTAATTAAGTAGGCAAAGTTCAATCTGAAAGCAGGTGGATTAGTCAAATTAAAATGCATTCTGGGGAATCCACAAAAGTATTGATCATTATCACATATGGAGATGTTATAAATCATAGCATTTTTTATGGCAAGGTGGCATCTGACTGAGTGCACCTAATAATCTCTCCTGTAAAGAAGCAGCTGAGTAGAGTTGGAATCTTGCTGGACAGGATGTGAGGGGTGAAGAGGGTGGTATAGAAATTCCTGCATTTTCTATGTGAATATTTTGTAACCTGAAACTTCTTGGAAAATAAACAGAAAACACAAGACACTACGGGAACAGAGAGAAGAAATTGTGAATATTCTTTGAAGAAACATCATAAGTGATAGAAGGCAAAAAAAGAAATTTAATTTATTTTATAGCTTTTTTTTGTTGGCTTTCTTCTGGGAGATATTTTGGATTGAAGAGGGGTTGTAGCTGTGGTAGTGAGGATCACCTAACTTGGGTGTTTGTGGGAGCATGTGTGTCGGGGTTCCACCTGGGGCATGCCTCTGTAGAATGTGAATGTGTTCATCTTGTCATGGGGTATTAGTGGATGGTGATCCACAGAATAACTGACTGAATATTTAATTCCCAACTAGGTGAGTTCTGTTATGTTCTCTCATAGAGTAGCAAGATTCTTTGGAGTACATGGGCTGCACCTAGTAAAAGAGGAATGATGATGTATGTACCAGCCCCTTAATATTGATACTTTTACTTACAGAATATTTTTCATGTGAAATAAAAATGTGGCCTGGTAATATATTTCCTAAGAGTTACCTCAGGAAGGCCTCCTTATTGCTCATATGTGGCCTCTAAGCCAAACTCAGCATATAAATTCACTGCCTTTCCCTTGATGTGGGACATTACACCTGAGGATGAGCCTCCCTGGAACTGAGGGGTTATTGCAAAGTGCCAATTAATGATACATATGGAGAAAGACTAGACCAAAAGAAAGAAATATTAAATGCATATAAATTTTATGGCTAAGAGATTTCAAATAAATTGGGTGTTCATTCCAGAAGTTACGCCTATGCACATCTCAGGAGGGTCTTACTGTCTCCCACAGTAATGTGTTTCAGTAGGGGTGCTCCTGGGTGTTGTAGAGACAGCTAGTTAGTATAGGCAAGGCAGACAACCACAGGAAATTGGAAACCACCAGGGGACATTCCTTGGAATGAATATATAACATGTCAGTTATACTCATTTATAATTTTCCTACACACAATTCTTCTGCCTCAGTTATTTGAGCCAATAATTAGCACTTTACCCATTAAATGAATTCGCAGACTTAAATCTTGCAGCTGTTCATATGTTAGTTGATCTCTGAGTGCCAGCAGAGTTGCAACCAACATTTAATATCCAGTTCTTTGTGTGGGAATTCCCCCCACTGGAAAGCCCCTAACGGAAGATGGCGCCTAGAGCTATTAAAATGGCACCTGGGGCAACGAAATGGTGTGAAAGTAACAAAAGAGCACCTGGGGCAATGACTCAGCATACACTGGGAACCAGCCTGTTTCCAGGAAAAGGCAACTGAAACCAAGTGAGCCCAGACCCAATAAGGGCACAGCAACCAGCACTAGAGCTCTGACGTGTATCTCGCTTCACACAATATCATCCAATCAACCTTTTACATGATCCTTCAAAAAAGAGTATAAAATAGCCTCCCCCTTTACAATAAACGGACTTGCTTCCTCCCATCAAGCTGTCTCCAGAATCTCATTCTGTGCGCGCGTGTCTCTGTGACTGTTTGGGAGTGTCTGTGTGACTGTTCATGTCTGTGTGACTTAAACTCTGCCTGCCTTACCCCCGCGCCTCTGTCCATGAGGTGCAGGCATCCTCTCTCAGACCGGCGGAGGGACCCCTTTACATAGCCGAGGCACCTGTGTGGGACAAAGGGCTCTGGCACCAAAGAAAGGACGACAGCAACTGGTGCCCAAGGTGGGGCACACACCCATCTCTCCATCTCCAGGTAAGGTAAATCACGATGGGAAACCTTTCTTCCTCAGAAAATGCACCTCAAGCTCGCGCTCTGCACTCTCTCCTCGCTAGCTGCCAAGTAAAAATCTCAGGAAAAGAATGGAATCAATATTGGGACATAGTGGTCTGCTTCAATCCCTGGCTGTCCACTGCTGCCATCTGGGAACCCTCTACTTGGGCAAAATTAATTAAATGCGTGCACTTGGCTGAGGTGCATGAAAGTAAAGTTTTCCCTCTCGGCCTCATGCCTGCTCTCTTAGCTATCCATAGTTCTCTTTCCAGCACTCCTTCCACTGAGGATCCCCCTATCCCCCTTTCCGACCTCTCAATCCCCTGCTGTTTACATGACAATGTAGCTGTGAGCTAGTGGGGGTTAATAGAGTTAAGCCACTGGAAAAAAAGAGAAAAACAAGGCAACATTGGTGTTCTGTTTTGTTTCCATGCTAATTCTGATTGGGCTTATTTAACCAAGATAATAAAATTAGTACAAAATTTTTATCAAAATTTAAAAAGGAATTTTCAGTTTTAAATCAGTAGTTTACTCCTGAACTTCAAGTCTCAGTATAGTCTTACAGAGTAATAATCCAAAAATGTGTGTTAACAATCTGTCTAAACTGCTAAATTAGAGCTTAACTACATTTATGCTGCCTAAGTTATCTTAACTGATTGCTGATACCTAGCAAAAATGTTTCCAAGTACAAGCTTGCATGTTACAGGCAACATGGATTCCAGAAGAAATCTTAAAAAGTGAAATATAAGATGTGATATAACGGAGAACTTAAAAACAGCTATACCAAGAAAGTAAGAATTATGAGTTAATTGTAAACTGTATGTTTCTGTTAATGTGTTGTAATTGTTTTGTGTCTGTCTGTTTAATGTCAGTGTATATTATGATACCTCCAGATGTGATATAAATTAATAAGTAAAAATTTTTAAAGAGCTCTATTTAAATGGCCAAAAATTAAATAAGTGCTTATATTAATACATAAGTTTAAATGAATTGCTACAATGATAAAAAACTGTAAGTCTTGATTAACAAAATTACTATAAGTCTTTTCATAAGAAGTTATTCTTGCCTAGATTAAAATGAATAGTTTATTTCTCTTCACAGGGTAAAATGAAGGATATAAAACTTCAATATTAAAGAAGGTTAAAAGTTTGTGAGAATGCTGACGGAAATTTAATAAGATTTTCTGAAAGGTGTGTTTTGTCTTAAAGTAGGATGGCTAATTTTCATAAACTCTTGGAACTTAAAGGCATGTAGCAAGTTGTAGAAGATATTGTGATAACTTTAAGTAAGGAAATGTGTTCTGTGAAGGTAAAAATTGTCTTAAAATAATATAATTATAGTCTATATGGTTATAAATAATTATAAGACGTTTAATTAAGCATTGTTTAAATTAAAA
This sequence comes from Dasypus novemcinctus, assembly GCF_030445035.2. Classification (NCBI taxonomy): domain Eukaryota; kingdom Metazoa; phylum Chordata; class Mammalia; order Cingulata; family Dasypodidae; genus Dasypus; species Dasypus novemcinctus. Next base: position 332,254 of record NW_027261977.1, on the reverse strand, counting down.
TGTTTAAATGGCTAATTCCAAAAGGTCATTATTAAACAAGCCTGAATTAATAATAATAATAGTGAAAGGTAATTTTATAACAGGAAAACATGTCAGTGGCCAACCTCCCCTGCCAACTTGCTTCTAGGAAACTGTTTCTGGTATTGCATGCTTCTGAGTATTTAAAGTGAAGAAAAATTAATTATTTTAACAAGCTTGTTTAGTGTTAATGATAATTATACGTTGGAAGAAGTTTGCCTGTTAACTTACATATGTGGAATGTATGGAATGTGTTTTTATTGTTAAGGAAACAGGAGATGATTTTGTCCTAAGATAAAATGATTGATTATTGGGAAAGAGTAGAGTGTGAGACAAAACCTGAATGAATACTGAAAGTGTAAAAGGTTCATGGAAAAGAAATTTTTATGATTAAAGTTGAGTAAGATTTGATGTTCTATCTATAAAGTTTTAAAAGCTTTAGCATCAAGTAGCTTGTATCAAAATTAAAAATTTTGTTCTTTCTCAAAATCTCTCAAGTTAATAGTCTATTTTGGTAAAAGTTTTTATCCTGAATCATCAGTATACAAAGAAAATCTGTTTTATCAAATTAGCTTCTTGTGCTTTAACCTGATCATTTCCTCGGTGTTCCAAAAAGGAAAGGTCTTATCTCTTTTAAAGGAACATAACATTCAAACCTGCTTTCTCAAATCAAATCCTGAAAAGTAACCTTTTATTCCAAACTAATTACAAGAGATTTGTTCTTTTACTTTGAAAAAAAAAAAGTAATAGTTAAGTTCATTTAATATGTTATAAGTTGAATGGAAGGTGTTTAAAAGTGTTATAAAATTAACAGGTTTTTTTTTTCTTTAACCCTTTGTTAATTAAAGTTGTATGAGTAAAAGGTTCCTATAAATGCTTAAGAGTGTATGAAGTTACCAATATTTCAGCATAATATTAAAGAAAAGTACAATGTGGTTAATTATGGTTCTAATTATTATAAAAGGTTAAGTGTCACAGAAACAACCTCATCGTAAATTAAAATAGCAACACTGTAGATTGCAGCAATCCCATATACTGCTAGTTTGTTGCAAGACGTTAATGTCCAGCTGTGTCGCTATCACTTTGTTTTAAAACTTGCTAAAACTTTCTTTAGTGTCTTCTTAGACAGGTCAAGCCAACCTGCATTCCTTTATCTGTGGAAAACCAAACAGTGGACTTTTGCAGTGCTTTTCAGAGCTGTGTGCATAGCCCAACCATCTCTCCTGGCATGGTGATAATAATCTAGCTGTGTAGGAAAAAATCTGTGGCTGAAGCCCTACTAATGACGTTAACCAGTAATCCTTTTTTTTTTTTTCAGAATTAAAAGAAACACCAGAGACAATAATATCTTATCTTAAGAGCCTAAACTAGGCGAACAATTGGAACAAGATGCAAAGTCCCTGCTGCTTATCAAATTCTTAAGTGTTGTTTAGTGGGTAAAATAAAACAATCCTTTCTGCTGTAATTAATAAAGTACGTTTTCTCATGTTAATAGAATCTGTAATATTGTTAAAATACTAAAAATCTTTCATCCCTCATTTACCTCAAATATTAAAACCATTATATGTGTTAATTGAGAAAAGTCCTTCACAGAAGTAGGAAAACCTCCAGCAAGCTGCTTTAAATAATTTTTAAAAAGTAAATTGTGGACATTAACTTACCCTATGAATTGCATGTGGCAAGCACCAATATTGGTTTTGAGTGGAGTTTGTGGCAAAGGCAAATCTAAACAAGTACCCCTTGGGTCTTAATCACAATTCTGGAAGGAGGCCAAATGTACAATATAAAAAAGCAATTGTGTCCAACATAGGAGGTACTGCTAAAAGTGAAAGATTTAACCCAATAGTGTCTGGTCACTCTGAAAACTGCCATCCCTATGCAGGGGTGGATTGCAAATACTAAAAGCAAGACAGAAATGATGAACTGCTGTAAATCACCCTCAGATCTATAAAAAAAAAAAATCTGGGATACCTGCTAGTAGTAACAGGTGACTCTCTATTGTGTCCCTGCTCACCCCACTAACATCCCTTTTAGAACTGTTAACACAGATGCCTTTGTAAAAATCCAGGGCCCTACCACTGTAACCTGAGAAAAGGCAAAGTGGTTCCACTGAAAAAAACAAACATCATGAGTACCAAACCTTGTGATCCATAGCCCAGCAATTCCGCCCGCCTGTTACTTGCCAACAGCTCATACACATCCCCCATAACTTCCTTCATGCTTACTCCAATGACTGTCACATCAGATCCCTTCTGCTCTTGAGAAGAATGAGCCCTCAGAGGCACAATTCAAATGCTCTGGGGAATAATACAACAAAAAACCACCTAAACTGTATTCCTTTCTTTACAAAAACAAAAAGGGGGAAAAGTAGGACTATCGCCAGAGGACAAAATACTTCACTGAGACCTGTGGGCAATTGCTGCCATGCATAACATTAACTTTACACATCCTGGAACTGTGAACTTGCAGCTTGTTTCTGCCTATGGACTTTGGGCTGGTGTGCCCTCTCCTTATGCTATTGTGGCAGGAACTGTTAACATTACAAAGGAAAATGGATACCAGCCCCTTGGGCCAATGACACTCATAGTCATAACCTACAAAAGAATTTGTAGAAAATATTTCTTGGGGTTGCACCTACTTATGAATGGTTGGGAAATATAAATAAGACAAAACAGTATTTAACCCTTAATCAAACATATCATCTTAAAGCGTGTGTTTTCATAACTGGTAAGATAACTATTAAGAATGACTCATTTGTTTTATAAAAATGGTGCCATGTATACATGTCTATCAGAAAGTGTGTTGCAGGATAGAGAAACAATAATGATGGCCAGAAGAAGAAAAGGCATCTGGATACCTGTGAGAATGATGCAGATTTGGCAGTCATCTCCTGAAAGTTAATTTTTGTTACATATGGTACAAGAATTCTTGAAACAGACTAGATGCTTTATTGGACTGCTTATTATAAGCATTTTGGATTGCAATCAAAGCTGCTGCTACTGCTGTGGTAGCTTTAAATAATCAAATTAATGATTTAGAATCAGCTGTTTTGCATATTGGAGATCATTTGTATAATTTAAACTTAAGGGGATTGAAATGTAATTAGAATGAAAGCAACTTTTATATTACTTCTCTTGCCTGTAATTCATCTGATATAGAATGGAGAAAAATTAAGAATCATTTGCTAGGCCATAAAAGTAATATCTCTTTGGAAATCATTGAATTACAAAGAAAAATATTAGAAATGTCTCAAAATCAAATTCATGTGACCAATGATAAGGATATTTTTTCAGACATGATTTCATGTATTACAAAATTTAACCCAGTTAATTGGTGGAAATCACAATCAGCTTTAGGAATAGGGCTAATCATATTTGTTCTATTGCTCATGACTTTCACCTGTGCCAGACAGTGCTTTCGAAGAAAATTGCAAGCATAACAACCATGGAACATGCAAATCTGGTGCTTGCAAAAGCACTTCAATAATTTTCCCAAGTTGAAGAGCTTGGCCGGTAGCCAGTGACAGGTAAGATCCTCAGAGGAGGACAACCTAAGACAGGCATGGTCACCTTGACATAAATCTCCTTGAGTTGTCTAAAAACAAAGGGGAGAAATTGTGGGAATTCCCCCCACTGGAAAGCCCCTAATGGAAGATGGTGCCTAGAGCTATCAAAATGGCACCTGGGGCAACCAAATGGCGCAAAAGTAACAAAAGAGCACCTGGGGCAATGACTCAGCATATACTGGAAACCAGCTCCTTTTCCAGGAAAAGGCAACTGAAACCGAGTGAGCACAGACCCAATCCAGGGCACGGCAACCAGCACTAGAGCTCTGACGTGCGTCTCACTTCACTCAGTATCATCCAATCAACCTTTTACATGATCCTTCAAAAAGTATGAAATAGCCTCCCCCTTTACAAAAAACGGACTTTCTTCCTCCCATCAAGCTGTCTCCAGAGTCCCATTCTGTGCACACCTGTCTCTGTGACTGCAAGTGTCTGTGTGACTGTTTGTGTCTGTGTGACTGTTCATGTCTGTGTGACTTAAACTCTGCCTGCCTTACCCCTGCGCCTCTGTGAGGACCCCTTTATGCAGCTGAGGCACCTTTGCAGGACAAAGGGCTCCGGCAGCAAAGAAGGGACAACAGCATCTTTGGACTTATCCAGGATAACAGAAGGATGATGGGCAACATGCATCACAAGAAGCAGAATCTACAACTGCAAAAAAGATAGTTCCATCCATCTGCGTAATGAAATCTAAGCCCCCTCTCAATCAAAAGCAGTGTGGGCATCACTATCCTAAAATCTTCAAGATAAAGGAATGGATAGACATAAAGAGTAACTGCAAATAATGAGTAAAGTAGACATATTATTTTAGTAAAGGAGGTACTTGTAACACTGATATAAAGATGGGAGAAGGAAGAATGGGTGTAACATGGGACATTTAGGGATACTGGAATCATTTGTTATGTTATTGCAGTGATGGATGTAAGCCATTAGACATTTTGTCAAAAATCTATAAAGTTATGTGGTGGAAAGTATAAACCATAATGTGAGCTATATATAGACCATGCTTACTAGTAATGCTTCAGTATGTGTTCATCAATTGTAATAAATATACCACACTAAAGAAAGACTAATGGGTGAAGGAGTGGGAGGGGTAGGAGATATTATATATGAATTCCCTCTATTTTCAAAGTAACATTTATGTACTCTAAAACTACTGTAAAAACAAAAGAAAGTTTATGCTAGAGGCATACAATAACATTTAAAATCATAAAAGAAAGAATGCAAGTTTCCTATGGTCAACTCTAAGATTTGGAAATCTGAGAATATACTCTACAGATTTTTAGAACCACTGTGATGCCAATTTCCCACCAAATTTCTCCTATGGTAATGCAAATATTCCATGCCTGTCCCTCATTTGCATATTGGGAAAAGAGAATTTATTTTCTAAGTTTCACAGGTCTACAGCAAGAAGAGAAATTTGATCCAGGGCAGACTGCATGTCTATCACTGGTTTTGACGTGATTTTGTACCTAGCATGGCAACTAAAATGGTTTAAGGCTTTTGAAATATAATGTACTGATGCATTTTGCATTTGGAAAGAACATGTCTTTCTTGAATTCAGAGGGTGGAATGTGGCAGTGTGAATTTTGTGAATGACCCCCAAAATTATATGTTGTACTAATCCATTTCTATGGGTGTTAAGACCCTTTAATTGCATTAAATACTATTAAGCGACTTTGATTAGATCACTTGATTAGGTAACTTAAGATTGGACAATGTCAGTGAGATGTGACTCAGATTGGGTCTCTGCCATCTTGCTGGGTCTAATGTAAATGGAGAAATAGACACACGTAGAAAGGTGACTACCGTTTTTATGTGGCTATGTGAGAGAAAGTATTTAAGGATTGCTAATGAACAATGCTGAAGTATGAAACCCCCAAGAAGCAGGGCCTATGGAGCAAGTCAAGGCTGAAGAGATCAGCCATATGCCTGACAGACAGTGGCTGAATTTTGGAAGAAAGCAGAGCAACCAAGACTGAAGGTGCCCAGGAAAAAAGCCTTATACCTGATATCTGGAAGATGGTAGATTCTAAAAATGAAGGCAGGGAACTCAACAGAGATTGGCCATCATCTTTCTTCACCACATGGGAGGACATCAGGACAACCAGTAGCTGACTTTGATGAGAAAGCATCTCTGATGGCTCTTTGATTTGGACATTTTATAGTCTCAGAACTGTAAGATTTTCCCCTAATAAAGTTTCATTATAGAAGGAACCCATTTCTAATACTTTGCATCAGCAGCCCTGTGGCAAACTAAGACACAGTTGTTAAAAATGTGGTGAACATGGGAATAATAAAACTAATGTGATGTATAGACTGTAGTTAACAGTATTTTGTAATATTTTTTCTAGTGAATGAAAAGATGGTACTATTGATAAAGGTAAAAAGTGATTTTAGGATTTAGTCTTAATGATGTAAATATGCTCAAGCATTTTTTTTTTCCTTTTCTTCATTAAGGAGACTTTGATCATGTCTTTTAACCAAGCTGTGCTCATTTATTTATCTTCTGGAACATTGGAGAAATACTTTTACTTTTCTTTTTTAAATAAGATAATTGTCCCTGGACAGAATTTTTTTGAAGTAATTCTTCATAATTTCTTAAGTTGCCTTCAACAATACATTTTATTTTTTGAAGTTGATGTAAAATTTAGAAGAATTTTTTTATCCATTAAAATTTTCCCCCAAATATGAAGTGAGTTAAAGATATTCACAGGTAAACAAAAAAGAGAGAGTTTGTAAACAAGAATCTGGCCCTGCAGGAAGCCATAAGTTCTCCAGCCAGAAATGAAAACACAGGAGAAAAACTTGGAGGACAGTGTAGAAATAAGACCATCAGATGTGTCCAAAAGGGTAAAGAGACAAAATTAAGGTATGACACATGAAGGCCTAAGGATAAAGTGAAGTAAATAAAGCCTTGACCATATTGATATTATTAATTGGTTTAAACTTCTTGTGGCAGTTTGAGATTATTTAAGAATCTCAAAAAAAGAAAATACGTTTGTTCATCTGGGTGTGATAAGCCTTGATTGTACTAAATTCAAAGGCTTTAAGTTTAATAAGAGGTCACGACTCAGGTTGAGTCCCCATCCCCTTGGCGGGCTTATTTAGACACTCATTCAAGAAGATATATAAAAGAGAAAGAGTTCTGTCATATTTGACCCTGGGGCCCAGAAAGGATAGTTGACTGCTGAAGAGAACAGATCAGCTGAGAAGGCCCATAAAGAAAAGAGACATATGCTAGAGATTGATATAGGAAGCCCTATGCCATCCTGTAGCTGAGCTAGGGAAGGAGATGGTCCACACAGCCTGAAGAGGAAAAGGAAGCCCAAGAAGGAGATACCAGGCAGAGATCAGTAATCATCTTGCTTCAACATATGGCAAATCGCTTTGGTGAGAACAACCTTGAATTGTACTCTTTAGGGCCTTGGAACTGTAAGGTTTTATACCAAATAAATAACCTTTCAGATTTTGGGTACTTCGCATTAATACCCCTGCAGGCTGATACACTCCCCAATGAAAAATTATAAGCTGGCAGGTCAATGCAAAAACATGAGCCATCCTTAGACCCAAGAACACAGTGAGCCTAAAGGTGAAATGTTGGTAAATATTTCATGTTAACAGTAACCAAAAAATGGGTAGCTACACTACTATCAGACAAAACATTTTAAATGCAAAAATGTTATGAGATGCAGAGGGTCATTATATACTAATAAAAGGCACACTACACCAGGAAGGAGTAATACTCATATTGATGTGCTTAAAAAAATGGTACCCCAAAATACATGAGGCAGACTGGCAAAACTGAAGACATGCATCTCTGCAATAATAGTTGGAGACTTCAACATGTCATTTACATCAAAATAACTAGACAAAAGATCAAAAACAAAACAGAACTTGAACAGTATGCTAAAGAAGATAAACCTAACAGACATGTAAAGGAAATTGCACCCCATAATCAGCAGGTTCTGTATTTTCCTTGTGCTCATGTATCTTTCTTCATGATAGATCACAAACTAAGCCACAGATCAGGTCTCAGTAAGTATAAAAAGATTGTAATTATGCAAGGTACCTTCTCTGATCATAATGAAACAAGCTGGAATTCAATAATAGGTGGAGAGGTTGGGACAGGTTGGTATCAGATTAAGTGACCACTCATCATCTCTCTCTAAAAAAATGGCCCATGGGGACAAAATCCTGCCTGAGTAAGCTGTTTTAAACCAACAGAGCAGGAGGCCTCAGGGCATCAATCTGGAGAGAGTGCAACAAAGAGATTGATTGTTCAAGGTAAAATCATGAGTTTCTGGAACTTGAGGCTGGAGCTGTGGGCCAGCTATGCCTTCCTCCTCCCACCCCCCCTCCTTAGGGCCAGAAGCCACTGTGTTCCCTGATTCCCACCAGTCATGCAGAGGAGGCATTCTCTGTCTGTGGGAGAGTTCTTGTGTAGGGTGGAGAGGGGTTTCCCTTCTGTGGTTTTTTGCCAGGACCCCCTTTTTGAGCTTTGCGGAACATACCAGCTGGCTTGAGTTGACATCAGAGGGGAGAGGTGAATCTGCTAAGGCAGACTGATTTACCAATCCATGCTGGGATAGGGAAAATTGTCTTGGGAGAAGGTGGAGTCAGCCAATTAACTAGTCCACTGGTGAAAACTACCAATATTTCACTTCCCTTGAGGGAGGGAACAGTAGGAAGCATTTTATAAACTTATGAGAGCATACTTAGGGTTCCCTATGGGGAGTGGTTGCTCTTGAAGAGTATTGTGGGTCATTTTTTTCTATAGTGAGTTAAGTCACCAAGGTGCCAGTTAAGTTTCAAAAGTGAACTCTCACATAGGCTATTGCATCCTGTGTTCCTGAGAGAGAAAGCAGTAAGAACAGAAAGTGGGCAAGAACAGATTGCTAATTGTAAAGAGTAAAACCTCACAAAAGGAAAGTGACTAGATAGCATTCTAAAGAGGTAATTGACCCAACAAGAAAGTTTAACTCAGTGGAGGAATTTCCTAATCCCATTCCTACTTCCCCTTAGAGTACTGACTCATTGGGATATTAAACATCGAGCTAGGACAGGGAAAACATGGAGATTATTCTTGTATTAGCTTCTCTTGCATCTCCTATTTTTCCTTTTAAAAAAGTCCTTTTGTTTTATAATATAACTTAGTTTACTTGCTAAAACCCACTTCAAAATCTGTGGCAGGAAGGCTGTAGGATAATGGATAAAGCACTGACAACCTGAAAAACTCCATAGGAGCTTAAGAGGAAGGCTGTTTATCCTTAGTGTTTGACAGCTTGCTTGTGGGTTTGCTTCTTTTCTTCCTGTGTTTCTTTCCTCCTCTTCCTCATTTTTTTTAAAAACTGGGTGCTGCTGTCTTGTTTCTTGTTTGCTGTGTTTCCTATTCCTTGATTTTATTTTTTTCTGTGTATACTGATTTTGTCCACCAATGTTACCTCTTTTCCTTTATCTTTCTATCTTCTGCTTCCTGTTGTAGTTCTTAACATTGCACCTCACCTTGTTTAGTCCCCAGTTTTTCTGGCTTTTTATTTCTATTATGTATTTTTTCTTTTATTATTTTCTTTTTATCCTTCATTTTTTCTTGTTTCCTCATCATTCTGTCCTTTTAATTCATTCTATATACTTCTCCATATTTGGGCTCCCATTTCATTGTATGTACTTCGCTTTTTAATTCCAGTAACTCTATACTGCTTACATGTGTTAAATATTCATTTTCCTAGGGCTTATACTGTTCCTCTTCTAATTTTTACTATCTTTATTACTACTATCCTTTTCCTTTTCTTATCTCTTTTACTTACTCTGGCCCTGAATTTTGTCCTTTAAGGGAACTTAGAAAACAAAAAGGAAATAGCATTTGAATACCAAAGTGTTTGTATTTACATACAAAAACAACTAAATGAAAACCCTACATGAGAGAGAAAACCTAATCAATGAATAAATCTATCATAAAAAGATGACCAGACAGCAAGAAAAATTACAAAACATACCAAGAAAAAGGAAGACATGACCGGTTCAGTGAACAAACTTAAAACCAGGAAGAGAAGCAGAACATCAAACTTATCAAAGCTATCCAAATAAATATCTTGGACCAAGTTAATGAAGTGAAGGAAGAAATTAAGAAAACACTGGGAGAATATACTGAAGAACTTGTAAACATACATAAGAAGGAAATTGTTATGATGGTGAAAGGCATAATACAAGAAATCAAAAATACCCTAGAAACACATAACAGCATATTTGAACAGGCAGAGAAAAGAATTAGTGACATGAAAGACAGTATATCTGAAATAAAGCAGATAATAGAACAAATAGATAAAAAAGATCCAGCATGGAATTAAGAATTGGAACAACAAAATGCAGAAATATATGCATTATGGCTTCCTAGAGAATGAAGAGAAAGGAAAGGATACAGAAGGGATGTTGGAGAAAATAATGGCTGAAAACTTCACAATTTTATAGAGGGAGATGGATGTAAATGTCCAGGAAATGGAACACACCCCAAATTGTTTAAATCCTAACAGGCCTACCCTAAGACGTTTACTTGTCAAATTGTTCGTTGCTCAAAACAGAAAATAAAGAAGGCAGCAAGAGAAAAGAGAACCATCACATATGAGGGAAGATGAATAAGATTAAGTGATTTCTCATCTGAAACCATAGAGGCCAGCAGGCTGTAGTATGACAAAGTCAAGATACTAAAGGTTCCAGCCAAGAATTATCTGTCCAGCAAAGCTGACATTCAAAACTTATGGAGCATTTAAAATATTCATAGATAGAAACTGAGAGTATGCCAACAAGAAACCTGCCTTTAAAGAAATATTAAAAGGGTCTTATCCAGGTTGGAAGGAAAAAACAAAACAGGAGAGAGAGAGATGAGATTGTAAAAACAATAAGACAAAAAGAAATCAATAACATGACATACATTAAAACCAAACAAAATATGGCTAATATAATTAATTCTTTGAGAGTAATAACACTAAATGTTAATGGATTAAACTCACCATTCAAGAGATCCAGATTGGCAGAATGGATAGGAAATATGACCCATCCATATGTTCTCTACAAGAAACACATCTTAGATGGAGGGATTAAAGGAGGCTCAAAGTGAATGACTGCAAAACATTCTTAGAAACAACCAAAAAAAAAAAGAGGAGTCACTATACTAATATTGGACAAAAATAGCCTTTAAATACAAACTATTGTAAGAGAAATAGACACTACATGTTAGTAAAATGAGTAGTCTTTCAAGCAGAAAGAACAATCAAATATTTATGCACCCCACCAGGGCACCTCAAAATACTGGAAAAAATTAGTGGAGGATAGATGCCTCCACGTTATAGTGGGGTCTTTAACACACCATTTTCACCATTACAGAGAACATCTGGATAGAGAAACAGAAACAAAGTTTAAACCATACATTGGAGCATCTGCACTCAATACACATACAGAACACTACACTCAAAATATGGCAGGATAAACATTCTCAAGTAAACATGGATGATTCTTCAAGGTAGACCACATACATAATAGGCCACAGAAAATGTCTCATACTCGTAAAGATTGAATTCATACAAAGTATTTTAAATGACCACAATGGAATAAAGCTGGAAATCTACAAGAGCCAGAGAACCAGATTAGGCAAAAGATATGGAAGTTAAGCTACACACTCTTAGACAAAGAGACAGTTGAGTTAATTTCAAAAGAAATAAGTAACTACGTTGAAGCAAATGAAAATGACAAAACTATCAAAACGGGATGCAGCAAAACTTTACTGAGAGGGAAATTCATAGCCATAAATTCATACATCACAAAAGAAAAAGAGCTAAAAGCAAAGATCTAATCACAATGATGGAGGAATTAGAAAATGTTTAAAAAAAAAAAAAAACAAAGGAAGTAGAAAGGAGGAAATAGCAAGGATCAGAACCAAACCAAATGAAATAGAAAATAAAGCAGTAGAATAAGCAAAACTGAGTTGATTCTTTGAGAAGATCAGTAAAATTAACAACCCTTAGTGGGAGTAACAAAAAGAATATGCAAATCCACAAAAATAAGAAATGAGGAAGGGATTATCACCACTGACCCAAAGAAAATAGAGATCATCATATGAGGATACTTTGAAAAATCATGACAATAAGAAGGAAATTTTAGAGATGGAAACATTTCTAGAAACACACAGGCATCCTACATTGATGAAAAAAATTGATATCAAGTAAAAAAGAGTAATTAAAAACCTCCCAATTAAGAAGACCCCAGGACCAGATGGGTTCACAGGTGTATTCTGAAAGAACTAACACCAGTCTTCCTTAAACTCTTACAGAAAATTGAAGTAGAAGGAGTACTGTCTATCTTACTCGAAGATGCCAGCATTCCCCTAATACCAAAGTCAAACAAAACACAAGAAAAGAAAATTACAAACCTATCTCTCTAATGAGCCTAGATGCTAAAATCCTCAAAATACTTACTAACCATATCCAATAATACATCAAATGAATCATACACCATGACAAAGTAGGTTTTATCCTGGCTATGCAAGGATTGTTCAACATAAGAAAATCAATGAAATACCCCACATAAACAGATGGAAAGAAAAAAAAAATCACATAATCATCTCTATTGATGCAGGAAAAACATGCAACAAATTATAGCAATCTTTCCTGATAAAAACACTACAAAAGGACAAAAGGAAAAACCCACAGCTAACATCATAGACAATGGAGAAATCTTAAAAGTACTCCCTCTAAAACTGGGAACAAGACAGGGGTGCCACCAATCACTGCTTCTGTTTAACATTGTGTTAGAAGTACTTGCTTTTAAGCACTGATGCAAGAAAAAGTTATCAAATGAATCCATATTTGAAAGAAAGAAATCAAAATTTCAGTATTTGCAGACATAATCCTATTCATAGAAAGCCCTGAGAAATCTACCACAAAGCTTCTAGATTTTATAAATGATTTTGGTAAAGTCATAGATTATAAGATCAATGATAAAAATTCAGTAACACTTCTGTCCACCAATAATGTGCAATCTGAGGAGGAAATCAAGAAAAAATTACATTTATAGTAGTAACTAAAAAAAACAAATACTTAGGAATAAGTTTAAAGATGTGAATGATTTATACACATAAAACTACACAAAACTGTTAAAGGAAATAAAGGAAGACTTAAATGAAAAATATTCCTTGTTCATGGCTAGGAAGACTAAATGTCATCACGAAGACAATTCTACCCAAACTATCTACAGATTTAATACCATCCCAATAAAAATCAACAGCATTTTATACTGAATGCTAACTAAAAATTTTACTTGGAAAGGCAAGAGACCCTGAATCACCAAAGTGATTCAAACATAGTTTGAAAAGAAAAATTGAAATTGGAAGAACCACACAACCTGATTTTAAAACAATACAAAGATACAGTGGTCAAAACTACATGGTATTGGCCCAAGGATAGGCATATGGACCAATGGACCTGAATGGCAACTATTGAAAACACAGGCTACCTGGAAAGGATGGAAAATGGGAACATTCATCCACTGCAGATGGGAATGAAGAATGGTCCAGCAATTGTAGAGGACAATTTGGCATTTCCTCAAATAACTAACTATAGGTTTGCCATATGACCCTATATTTCCACCTCTTGGTCTATAAGAATTGAAAACAAGGACACAAATAGATATATGCACACCAGTGTTCTTAGTGGCATTATTAACTATTTCCAAAAGTTGGAATGAGCCCAAATGTCCATAAGATGAATGGACAAAAAAATTGTGATATATACCTACAATAGAATACTCAGTTGTAAGAAGGAATAAAGTAGTACTAACACATGGAATAACAAGGATGAATCTTGAGGTCCTTATGTTAACTGAAGCAAGGCAGGTATTGAAGGACAAATACTGTGTGACTCCTCTAGTATGAATTAAGCATATCAAAATACTCCAAAGACCTAGAGTCTGGAAGATAGACTTTACAGGAAATAAGGAGAAGAAGGTATGAGCCAATGCTCACACAGGCAAAGTGTATAATAAAGTGGAAGTGAATAGTTGTGCAATGAAGGGATATGATAGGTATAAATATACGTTTGGATTGGGTGGGGCTATCTTGACTGGGGGCTAGGGTTGAGATGGGTTAGATGGTCAGTGTAACTGGGAAGTGGTGGAGGGGGCAGGTGAACAAAGGTGATTGGTGGGTATGTGGTATAATGAGAAAACTTGGCAATATGACAAGGAAGGGTTACTGGTTTATGTTTTTGGGTGGGGTGGCATTTGTCACAAGGCACACCTGGGCCAGGCTTCTAGGGAATGTGTGAGTTTCTCATCTTTTCATAGTGTCTTGTATCAGTAGGTGAAGACTTATATAAAATGCAGGAAGGTGTTGTATTCCCATCTTGGGGAGGCCTGATGTTTTCAAACAAGGGAAGGTGTCTCTTTAAAGCATGGTGGCTACTAATAGGGAATGATAGACTAGTGTGTCATGCCCTCAGTATTGTTGCAAGTAGCTATGAATCTTGTCCTTCAAGCACTGAAGATTGGCGCTCACTATCGTCCCAAGAGGAGAGGGATGAGGAATAGAATAGACTGAAGTAATTAGGGAGCAAAGAAAGTGCTCTGCATGATCTTGCAATGATGGATACAGGCCATGTTAAATTTCACCAAAAATTCATAAAAATGTAACCAAATGTAGACTACTGACAATTGTTAGTAGGTAGTGTTTCAATATTTGTACATCAATTGTAACAAATGTACCATCCACATGTAAAAAGATCATAGGGAAGAGAAAAAGGGGGAGATATTGGGTATATGGGAGTCCCTGATATTGTGTATGTGACTTTATTACTGTGACCTAAAAACACTTTGAAGATGTAATGAAAACATAGTTAAGACACTGAGAATGAAATGGAAGAAATTGTCACTGTATATACATGTAAATAGCTATTACAGTGATGAAAGGCAAATGTCAAAAATTACTTTTAATATATTTATAACTTCATATCCCAGTTTAAAAAAATTTAGTCTTCTTAAATTATGTTTTTTATTTCCTATGTTTAAATCTATCATTACTGTCTCATTTTCCTATTAATTGAATTTGCGCTATATTAGGCTTCATTTTAAAAGAAGTTTTGGATCACAGAGGGTTTCAACTATGGCAGGAGAGGAACACTGATGTGAGGTGTCATTGATGGAAGGGAGTTCACCTTGGCATGCATATAAGGTATATAGATTAAATCCACATGTTTGTTCGGTACTGACAAAGTGGATAGAAATTCTCAAACCATGGAGGAAGTGCTTGTTTCCCATCCTAGGGTGCTCTGTTTACATTCTCCAATGGAACAGCAACAGTCCCCGAAGTGCAGGGGCAAAGACCTGTAAAGAAGGATAGTCCATTGATGGACTCTTGATAATGATGACTATGCTATGAACATTTTGTGCTTGAAATTTCAACTTGGCCTAGTGTTGCAGGATGCCTAAGAGGTACCTCCTGAGAACCTCCATGTTGCTCAAACATGGCCACTTTCTAAGCCAAACTCAGCATGTAAATGCATTACCTTTCCCACATTGTGGAACATGACTTCCAGGGATAAGCCTCTTTGATGAGGAGGAATTACTACCAGTCATGACTGGTGATACATTTAGAAAAAGATCTTGAATAAAAAGGGGAAATGGGAAGGGACTTAAAAATGAGTTGAGGTCATGAGAGGGTTCATGCTTATGCATGGCTCAGCAGGATCCCAGAGACAGCCAAAGTAGATATAATTCAAGGTACAGGTTTTCCTGAGGGCTAAAAAGACATACAGGTACTAGTCATGGCAGATGGCTGAGAAGTTCAATGTCTTGCCAGTCGGCCCTCCTTTGGAATTTGTGCTCCTGATTGATGGAGTTGGACTCAGATGTGGCCTTTCTAGACATCCCTCTTCTGTCATTTTTACTGAACCTGGGGTTAGTTCTGGGGTTGGTGTATACTCAGGAGGCTTGAATCTCTCGACTGGCCATGTATCTGCTGAGCCCTGAGCCTCAGGAGAAGTGCAACATCTGCTTTCTGATTCATTGGATTTACCCAGGTCAGCTAAAAGGAGGCAAAGATGGTCAACCACCACACCATGTAACAGAGTGCCAAGCAGAATTGCATCCATCAGCCATGTGGGAGCTAAGCCCCCTCTTGATTTAGAGATAGAGTGGACATCACCAACCCACAGTCCATAGGAGGAAGGAATAAAATATGGATTAGAGTGGACTTACTGGTAGAACTATTGTAACTCTAGGAATGGAAAATATTTTGTCATTGATGTGGAGACAGTCATCACAGGAATTGCTAAGGGCAGGGAGAGGAAAGAAGTGTGATGTGTGGGCTTTTTCAGGACTTGGAGTTGTCCTGAATGATATTGCAGGGACATATGCTAGACATTATATATCCTGCCATAACCCACTGAATGGACTCGGAGCTAGTATAAACTACAATGTAAACTATAATCCATGCTGTGTAGCAGTGCTCTGAAATGTATTCACCAAATGCAGTTAATGTGCCACAATGATGAAAGAGGTTGTTGTGGGAGAAGTGGATGGGGTGGACTGTGATGTGTAAGGAAAGCTTTATTTTTAATGTAATATTTTTATGACTATATCTTTTTAAAAAGACAAAAATAAAAATTTAAATAAAACTAGAAAAAAACAACATAGCTTAAAAACTGATTCTTTGAGAATATCAATAAAATTGGCTAAACTTTAGTTTAAACAAGAAAAAGAGAGAGAGAATGCAAATAAGGAAAATCCAAAGTGAATGGGAGGTTATCAAGCTGACCCCATAGAAATGAAAAGGATAATAGGACATTATGGAAAACTGTGTTTTAACAAATTATACAATCTAGGTGAAATGGACTAATTCCTAGAAACGCATAATCTACAATGACTCTACAAGAAATGAAGGAACTCAAAAACCAATTATAATTGATTGAATCAGTCATTAAAAATCGCCCCACAAAGAGAAATACAGGACCAGAAGGCTTCACAGGTGCATTCTACCAAACATTCAGAGAATTTATACCAATCCTTCCCTTAAAATTGAGGATGAGGGAATATTGCCCAACACGTTTCATGAAACCAAAATCACCCTAATACCAAATCCAGAGAAAGACACTCTAAGAAAATTAGATTCCAACCTTGCTGATGAACCATAACTGTAAACTGAGTCCAACAGCATATTAAATGAATTATGCAGCATGATCAAGAGGACTTTATTCCTGAAATGTAAATGTGGCTTAACAAAAGAAAACCAATTAGAATAAACTGCATTAACAAATTGAAGGAGGAAAAAGCACATTATCATGTTAATTGACATAGAAAAGGTATTTGAAAAAGTTCGTCATCCTTTTCTGATAAAAACACTGCAAAAAATAGAACTTCTACTCTGGTTCATCGGACTTACTTGGGTCAGCTAGCAGGGAGGTGAAGATAGTCAACTACCAGACCAGGGAACCAAGAGTACCTGCAACTGCAAGCAGGACAATTTGCATCCATCAGCCTTGTGGAATCTAAGCCCCTTATTGAGACAGAGGTGGAGTAGGCATCACCATCCCAGGGTCCAAAGAATGGAGGAATAAAATACGGCTAGAGTGGACTTACTGATATTCTACTATAACACTATTGTGCTAGTAATAGAAGAAATTGTATCATTGATGTGGAGAAAGTGGCCACAGTAGTTGCTGAGGGCAGGGAGTGGGAAGAAGAGATGTGATGAGAGAGCATTTTTGGTACTCGGAGTTGTCCTAAATGATATTGCAAGGTCACAAGCTGGACGATATATCCTGCCATAACCCACTGAATATACTGGGGGAGGGTGTGAACTACAGGGTAAACTATTCTTGTGGTGCAGTGGTGCTCCAAAATGTGTTCGCCAAGTGTGATAAGTGTGCCACAATGATGAGATAGGTTGTTGGTGTGGGAGGAGTGGGGTGGGGCAATGGGGGATATACAGGAATCTCTTATGTTTTTATACTGTAATTTCTTTTGTGATGAATATATACCTTCAAAATATAAAATCACAGAAATGATGGGGGTTGGGGAGTGGGTTATATGGGAAACGTGTTTTTTTAATGTAACATTTTATGTGATCTATTAACTTTAGTAAAAATGTGTTAATTTTTTTTTTAATCCCTGCAAAAGATAGGAATAGGAGGAATGCTTTCAGCATGATAAAGGACATATATGAAAACCCCCAGTGACCACTGTCATCTAAGGGGAGAGGTTGAAAACTTTCCTTCTAAGAGCTAAGATTTCACCACTGTTACTCAGTATTATATTACAAGTTCTATCTGGGGCAATCAAGCAAGAAAAAATATTCAAATTGGAAAAGTGGAAATAAAATTCTCATTATTCAAAGATAGCATGATTTTATAATGAGAAAGTTCCAAATATCTACAACAAAGCTACCAGAGCTAATAAATGAATTCGCTAAGTGACAGAGTACAAGATCAAAGCACAAAAATAAGTAGTGTTTAGCTTAGTTTTAATCTTTACAGAAAGGGTTTGAAAAAGATTGTAAATGCAAATGAATAGAATTGGTGGAATTATGTCATAGTATTTGTAATTAGCAATCCCAAAATATGGGTATGATAATGGTTGAAAGGGAAAGTCTAAGGTCATGTATACCATTAGAAAGTAAGCTGAAAAAAGAAATGGGCTGGAAAAGATAGTGAACCCTCTTGTGCTAAATAAGTATAATTAATAGTACATATGGAAATTATGACATTTGGGCAAAATTACAACCAAAGGAAGTTATATACAGTAGTGCAATAGTGTAATGTATTAAGAACCTTCCATTGGCAGTGGACTTTGCCCAGTGGTTAGCGCATCTGTCTGCCACATGGGAGGTCCACAGTTCAAACCCCGGGCCTCCTTGACCTTTGTGGAGATGACCCACACACAGTGCTGATGCGTGCAAGGAGTACTGTGCCACACAGTTTCCCCCGCATAGGGCAGCCCCACGCACAAGGAGTGTGCCCCATAAGGAGAGTTGCCCAGCACAAAAGAAAGTGCAGCCTGCCCAGGAATGGTGCTGCACATACGGAGAGCTTACACAAGATGAGGCAACAAAAGGAAACACAGATTCCCATGCTGTTGACAACAACAGAAGCGAACAAAGAAGATGATGCAGCAAATAGACACAGAGAACAGACAACCGGGGTGGGGGTAGGGAAGGGGAGAGAAATAAATAAATGTTAAAAAAAAAAACCAAACCTTCCATCAATGGTAGAAAAAAAGGAAATATCCTAAATGATAGGAACAAGTCAAAATTACTACATTTATTTTACTCCATCTATACAAAATGTAAATAAAAGTAAATTATGTGATGGAAATAGATGAGCAGTTATGCAGGAAAAGCTTAGAAGGATTGAGAGATGACTGCTAAAGGGCAGGATACTTTTTACTTCTTTATTAGCTTTTGATTTTTGTTCTACTTCATTTTCCCCTTTTTTGAGGAGCAATGAAGATGTTTTAATATTGATTGAAGTGATGAATACACAACTAATTATATCAAATGTCATTTAGTTTACACTTCAGATTTTATGGTTTATGAATACATTTCAAAAAAATTGATAAAAATCATTAAATGGGTTGACAATACTGTGAACAAAATAGGCATAACAGACATATATATAATACTAAACCAAATGACAGCAGTGTATACGTTCTTCTCAAGTGCACTTAGGTCATTCTTGAGGATAAATACATGAAAGGTCACAAAATAAGTCTCAATAAATTTAAAAAGATTAAAATCATACAAATCAAAATCTCCACAATGGAATGAAGCTATTATAGAAGTAGCATAAATTAGAAGATTCACAAAGAGGAAGAAAGTAATTAACAAATGTTCAAAGAAGAAATCACAAAAAAAAATTTTAAGATAATGAAAAGGGAAACACAGCAAACAAAAACTTATGTGGTGCAGCAAAGGCAGTGCTCAAAAGAAAAACTTGGAGTTATGGATGCCTATCTTAAATAAAAGACTATATCACAGCAATAACCTATTTTCACATCTGGGGAAGTAGAAAGTCTAAATCTAAAGTTAGTAGAAGGAAATAAATAGTAAAGATTAAAACAAAAATAAGTGAAATAGAGGGTACAAAAGTAATTGAGATTTCTAGTCAATAAAGTTGGCAGCGTAATATGCCACAAAATTCTTTTCACTCATAGAATCTTTGGAAAAACAGACAGCTTATTCAGAGTTCCAGAAAACAGAGGGTTTCAATAAATATATGTGTACCAAATCAAGAAATTGTAGCTTAAAATTCAGGGATCATAGGGAGCTGTTTGGGCATCTGCAGGCCAGTAGAGTGCTATGCTCCATCTAGGAGGGAGAAGGACAGTGAGACAAAGAGATCAAATGAAAAATACGAGTTGCTTACTCCTATGACTGAAAACAGCACACATTCAACACCCTCATGGTGAATATTCTCAGCAAAGTTCCTGCCTCACTGAAACCAACTGGAGAAGGAAGGTCCTCCTCCCTGGGAGACTAGTGGAGAGCAGAAAGTGGTTTCTCTTCAATGAGTTTGACAGGCTGAATGCACTTTGAATTTAAAAATGTCTCCAGCCAGCACTGAAGGAAGTTCCAGGGAGATGGGAGGGGAATATCTGACCAGCCCAACCACCCTGGGAGAGAGAGGAGTTAGGTCAGAGAGAAGTTAGGTGGTGCCTAACTAGCCCAGAAGGAAGGAAGCCAGAAAAGATAGCCAGCAATCTGTTAGAAGACTAACTCACCTGAGGGAAAAGAGAGTGGATAAAGCCAGATATACATTCAGAAACCTACCTGATCTAGGGATTGGGTGTAGTTTAATGAAGGAATACCTGCCTCACATATTCTAGTTCCTTGACTCAATTTCTGCTACCACCTAAGGAAAGGAACCCAAAATGTAATCCAGCAAGTTGTCAGGCACCCAACTGTCACCTTTTCAAAAGGAATTTATAGACAAATTTTTCCTTGAGGATTTTGAGCTATTATTCTATATTTTCAATATTGTAAAATTATTCTTTATTCTATGAAATGGAGTATCTTACCTGTGCAGGGCAGGCTGCAAGGTGATTGATTAATGAGAACTGATAGTATGAGACAGTTCCTAGGGCCCTAAGAGGGAAACCAGTTTTTCCTGGGTTACATTTTTGTTCTTTTTTTTCTCTGTTTCCTTTTCCATTATTTTTTCTGCTTGGTTACTTTATTTTCTCCATTTCATTTTTTTCTCCTCTGTTGCTTTTCTATCATCCTAGCACCTCTTGTTTAGTCATTTATATTATTATTCTCATTTTTAAAGTCTTTTACTTTCATTCTATATTTTCATGTTTCATTTTTATCCCACCTTTATTATTCATATCATTTCTATTTTTATAGTTGTTCATGCTCTTTAACATATATATTTTTAGATACTATTTTTTGTCTATACTTTTTAAAATTTTTTTCAGATTTATTCTTTTATTCACACTCCCCCTCCCCCCCCCCACCCTACTGTTTTTGCTGTATTGTCTTCTCTTCTCATTTTCTCTCCCCTAGGATTCACTGGGATTTGATTCTGGAGGCCTCTGATAAGTTTATTTTTTGAAGATACTTTGATTACATAAATGTTACATAAATATAAGGGATTCCCTTATACCCCACTTCTTACACCTACCACATTTTCCCACAATGACATTCTTCAATAGTGTGGTACATTTGTTATGATTGATGAACACGTTTTGGAGCATACCCACTAAGCATAAATTTTAGTTTACATTGTAGTTAATACTCTACAACACAATTTTGTAGATGTCAGATACATAATGGCCTTATATGTTTTTGCAGTGTGATTCAGGACAATTCCCAAGTTCCAAAAATTCCCCCTTTTTCTCTTTTTCCCTCTACCCTCAGAACCTCCAGTGGCCACTGCCTGCACAATAATATAAGTTCTTCCATTGTGAGAACCACAAGTCTATATAGTAGGATAACAGTAAGTTGCTTTAGGCCACTTTTCATTCTCCAACATGAGGATTCAGGGATGGTGATGTCTACTCCACTTCTAATTGAATTTCTGTCCCATAGAGAAGATGAATGGGACTCACTTGCTGGCAGTTGTAGACTGTTGGTTCCTTGGGATAATCATTGTCCATCAACATAGCCTTGTTAGATATCCTGGGTAAGTCCAATGAAACAGAGAGTAGGTATTGAAACTCTGTTGAGATTTAGAGCCCAGCTGGCTCATGGATAGCCCAAAGATAGAAATCTCTTGGATGTACACCAATCAACTCTAGGGCTAATTATAGGTTCAAATAGAAGAAGAGCCATGTGTTGAGAAACAACTGAGTCCAACTGTTCACACTGGGAAGCAGAAATTCCAAAGTAGGCATTTCTGACAAGACACAAAAATCCTGAACTATCTGTCCTGACTATAGTATCTGGATATCTCAGGGGATCTGCTAATTGAGATGTTATTCATTCTGGGAGACAATGAGACCCCAATGAGACATACATAAGCATACTCTCTGGAATGACTCTGAACTCATTTTGAAGTTTCTTAGCCATATAAACTCACTTTACCTTTTCCACCTTTGTTCAGTTGCATTGTTAGTTGGAGCTTGGTAGTAATCCCTGGGTGCCAGGGAGGCTCATCCCCAAGAGCCATGTCCCATGCTGGGGGAAAGGTAATGCATTTATATGCTGAGTTTGGCATAGAGAGGAGTCATATTTGAGCCACACAGAGGTTCTCAGGAGGTAACTTTCAGGCAGCATATAATATTAGGATAGGTTTCAATATTCATAAATACAGCCTTCAATATCAAGGGCCCACCTCTGAAAAATTCTCCTTCACTAATCTTTGTCCCTGTATTTGGATTCTTGCTCTTCCATTAGAGAATGTGGCAGAGGTCCCCAGGATGGGAATTTGATACTCTTCGTTACTGTGTGGTAATGCCCCATGAACACTTGAACACATTTATTGGAAACAAAAGACCTAATGGTCTTGCAGGAAGAGACATGCTGTTTCCATGGCTATGCTTTTAACATAAGGAATGCAACAATTAAGACTTTTGGGTAAATAAAGCTGTCTTGGGCAGGGAGAAATATGAGAAAACACATTTTTCAGTTTAAAAGGAACACTAAATCTTTGTATTCTGAGATAAGTTTTTTAATTTACAAATATTATTAACGTGTAGCTACATTGCTTGTTATCAAAATAGCCTGAGTATATATAGAGCCACTTGTAGATAATAAAGTTGTCTGAATGTCTACTCACAGATCCCCTGATCCTTCTCTCTTTGTCTTCATTCCCAGTACCCTTCATGCTCTATTTGCATCATCTGGCACTCAACATGGGGCAAGAAGAAGTGTCTTCCATAACAGTATCAAGGAACCTGCAGAAAGGTCTCAGGCAAGGGTTGTAAGTATCATCCAAAGAAGTTTAACTCCTCTTTTGGTAAGTAACATTTTCACAGATCATCAGGGTAATGGGTAATCACCCAGAATGTTTGGAAGAATGTTCGCAAGTGTTAAAAACCTTGTTGAAAACTACTGGGGTGCCTGTAAAAACCTCAGAGTTTATTAGACTTGTTTGCTTTAATACAAAAGCCTTGTTGCTTTCAGGCTCAGGGACATAATGTTTTAAATTTAAAACAGTGAAGACGTTTAACGAAAGCCTTACGAAAAGCATATCAAAAAGGGGAATCCATTCCCTTGTGTGGGCTTTGTGCCACCAAATTGCTGCCACTTTAGATCATTTAAAATCAAAGGAATTAGATCCTTTAAAATCAGAGGAAGATGATAAAGAAGAAATTACTATATTTTCAAAACCCATAGACAAACAAAATGAAGGGCCATTTGGGAGAACTAAAATCTGAACCAGAAGGCGGAGGAGAGTCTCCTGGCTTTATACCTAATCCTAGTACTAATCCTTTTATAGATAAGATAACTCTGCTCTAATGAAATGTCCAATCTCCACAAAGCTCATCCAGGTGCTTATCCTAGTTTATATCCTATTCAACCTACTGGATCTGAGGAGCCACCAGTTGTGACCGCCTCAACCTCAGCACCTGGATTTTTTTCAGGTATGGCAGACACTTTATCCTGTATTAATAAGATAGTTGTTCCCAACTATGCTGTTCCCAAATATGCTGTTTATTGCAAAGATCTCAACAAGGGGATCCAGAGGCCATGCAATTGTTATCAGCTTTTCAAGTTATAGTACGACCAACTCCATAAGATGCTAATAATCCTTGAGGAGGTGCTGAATTCCATCATGAACCAATACCTTTTAAACTATTGAAAGTTTTAAAACAGGCTTGTGTGCAATATGGGGTTAACTCTCCATATACTTTCGGCTTAGTTCAGAGCATGGCTCAGGTAGATAGATTGATTCCTTGGGATTGGGAAATATTAGCTTGCACTGTTCTGCACTGAATTTTTACAGTTTAAAACTTGGTGGACTGATGAGGCTAATATGATTACCTGGAGAAATGCTAATCAGAACTCTCTGGTGCTTATATCTGCAGAACAATTATTGGAAATAGGAACTTAGGCAGGAGTACATGGACAAATGCAGTATGGTGACGTAGCAATAGTTCAAGTTAGAATGTCTTGTTCAGTGGCATGGAGAAGAATTTCAGGTACCAGAAAACCCATGCAATCTTTTGCTAAAATTATACAAGGGGTAAATGAGCAATATGTAGAGTTCATAGCTAGGCTATCAGATATTATTCAAAAAACTATTGAAATTCTGGAAGCTAGAGACTTAATTTTATAAGCTGTTGCATTCACTCAAGCAAATAGTGAATGCAAAAAGGCGATTAGATCCATTAAGGCAGTAGGAGGGTCAATACAAGACTATATTAAAGCTTGCCAGGACATAAGTTCCACCACACATCAGATGGCAGTGTTGGTTGTGGCCTGCGGTCACCCCTCAGGCTGAAGTGTGGTTTGCTGGCCTGGCAGGGGAGCGGCCGCGGCAGGCCAAGCCGCTGCCCCCATAATAGGGTGGCTGGTCGGACTCACCGCCACCCCTGAAGGAAGCTCGGCATGGGCGCAGAGTGCCCTCGGGTCTCCCCTTCTCGGCAGCCATGCTTCCGCGGCTGCCCCTCCTCCCGGATAGCGCCACACAATGCCTTGTGGGGCAGCACCCTTCTTCTTCTTTCTCCTTGCGCAGGCCCAGGGCGGAAGATTCCAGTCTGCCCTTTTCCCCTCCCCCGACAGCAGCAACAGCCAGGCCTAGGCGGAAAAATCCAGTCTGCCCTTTTCCCCTCCCCCGACAGCAGCAACAGCCAGGTGTGGGCGGAAAAATCCAGCCCGCCCTTTTCCCTTCCCCCGACAGCAGCAACAGCCAGGCGTGGGCGGGAAACTCAAGTCTGCCCTCCACCCCAGCAACAGCAGCCACCAATCCCTAAACCCTGCCCCTTCCCCCAGCAACAGCGACAGCCAATCTCTAACCACCACCCCTCCCCCGTCCAGTACCGCCCACTGACCTTTCGCCGGCAACCAATCAGAACAGGGCGTGGCTTCGACCAATCAGCCTTCCCCAGCCCCTATAAAACTGTTGCCTCTCCCTCAGTAAAGTGGACTTGCGTGTTTACCTTGTCTCCGCGGTAGTTCTTCTGCCGTGCGCCCTCCAGTCCTGAGAGCCCCTGACAAGGGCCTGGCCTCCCTTGTCCCCAGTTCGTCGCCTGCTTCTCCGGGCGACCCCTTCGTCGCCGGCTTCTCCGGGCGACCCCTTCGTCGCCAGCTTCGCCGGGCGACCCCGTCAGCCGAACCGCGCAACCCCTTATGAGACCGATCCCTCGTCTGCTGCCGGACCGACCCCTCGTCCCAAGTGGGACCGACCCCTCGTCCCAAGCGGGACCGACCCCTCGTCCAGAGCTGGACCGACCCCTCGTCCGCAGCCAGACCCCACCTCTACCGACCGAGCAAGCCGCCGCAGTTGGCGCCCAACGTGGGGCGAGGCAACCCCACCACAGCCTCACTCCATAACCTGGCGGCCCCCCCCTCCTCTCTTCTCACCGTGGGACTTCTCTCGTGCAACATTGCTGCTACCTGAGCCTTGGCTACCTCATATGATCCACGGCGGTCTGGGAGAATCGCTGGATGGCTTTCTCCTTCCATGTCGGGGGCTTATACCGACCCGCTATGATTAAGAGGAGCCTTGGATTTCTCGGGAGTGCGCGCTTGCACGTCTGAAGTAATCCTACCACAGCCCTACGCCCTCCTCTCTTCTCACCTTGGGACTTCTCTCGTGCAACATTGCTGCTACCTGAGCCTTGGCTACCTCATACGATCCACGGCGGTCTGGGAGAATCGCTGGATGGCTTTCTCCTTCCATGTCGGGGGCTTATACCGACCCGCTATGATTAAGAGGAGCCTTGGATTTCTCGGGAGCATGCGCTTGCACGTCTGAAGTAACCCTACCATAGCCCTACGCTCTCCTCTCTTCTCACCCCTATCTTTTCGCTCTGCATTGCTGCTCCTGAACCTTGGTGACCTCATATGATCCACGGCGGTCTGGGAGAATCGCTGGATGGCTTTCTCCTTCCATGTTGGGGGCTTATACCGACCCGCTATGATTAAGAGGCGCCAATAAAACTCTCAGGAGCACGTGCCTGAGCACCTCCACCCCTGCCTTCACCTCTGCCTCCTCCCCTCTGCGCTTGCTCCCCTTTGCCTTGCTCCACTGCTCGTCGTCCCGCCCTCCCCTCGTCGGGGCCTTCTCTTGGCCTGCGACCACCGTCGGAGTCCCATCGGCTCCGACCCCTCGTCTCACCGCGCACCTCGGCTCCCATCGCCGCGCTCTCAAGGTAAGGGCCCCTTTTCTTATCGGCTCCAAAAGTCCATTAGCAATGGGTAACATCCTATCTGCTAAGCAAGCCCCACAAGTTCGGGCCCTCGCCGGTCTCCTAGACACTCACCGGTGTAAGATCTCTTTCAAACAGCTTCAAGTATATCGGGACCTTCTTCTCCCCTTTAATATTATATATTTCTGTTAATGTGTTGTAATTGTTCTGTGTTTGTCTGTCTGTTCGCTCAATGTCAACATATATTGTGATACCTCCAGATGGTAAATATAAATTACTGGAAATCTTTAAAAGAGCTCTATTCAAATGGCCAAAAATTAAATAAGCGCTTATATTAATACTTAAGTTTATTATATTAATACATAAGTTTAAATGTTAATAAGATATCTACAATTAGAAAAATTGTAAGTCTTAATTAACAAAATTAACTGTACGTCTTCATAAAAAGTTGTTCTTGCCTAGATTAAAATGAATAACTTATTTTTCTTCACAGGATAATATAAAGAATGTAAAACTTATATGAATATTAAAAAGGTTAAAAGTTTGTAAAAATGCTAACGGAAATGTAATAAGTTTTGCAAGAAGACGTATTTTGTCCTAAAGTAAGATGGCTAATTTTTCATAAACTCTTGAAATTTAATTTGCATGCGGCAAGTGTAAAAGGTATTGTGATAACTTTACGTAAGGGAATGTGTTCTGTAAAGATAAAATTTATCTTCATTAAGGTATTAAATGGCTAATTCCAAAAGGTCATTCTTAAATATACATATATAAAGCTAAGTTGATGATAATAATAATAAAAGGTAATTTTATAACAGCAAAGATTAACAGCAACCAAGCTCCCCTGCCAACTTGCTTTTAGGAAATGGTTTCTAATATTGCATGCTACTAAGTATTTAAAGAAAAGTTATTCTTAAGGAAACAGAAGATGATTTTGTCTTTGCAGCCATTGTCTATTTAGCAACACCCCTCGCTATAGGCCTAGCCACTGTTGCGCCGGACGATTGGAACCTTAAACAAAGACTCCTCCTCACTGTCATCTTCCTATCTATCGTTACTATATTTACTGCCCTCATTCTCCTTCGTTTATAAAGCAGTCTCCTACAAACCACAAAGCTTCTGTCTTAAACATACCATTCCCGCCATCTGTCTAGCCACTACCACCCCAGAAGAGTGTAACCACGGCCCCCCATGCCGCCATCGCTCTCAAGCAGCTCCAGCCCCGCGAAACGGCCCGCAACCTGCTTTCCCCGGCCTGCGGCCTGCTTTCTAGCATCTAATAACGTTTCTGCTTTTAACAGCTCCCCATACTTCTGCGGAGCTTCCTCCTGTCTCGACCTCACTCCTCTTCTCAGCCATCCAAAGCGTCCTTTCTCGTCCCCCGCCCCCCTCCTTTTTTCGCTTGAACCCCTACTGCGTTGCAGATTGGGCCGCCCCATGTCGGCCCGCCCCATTAACATCGGCCTCTCTCGGCCTGTGGAGACCTTGGCCTTCTTGTCCTCGCCTACGTCTCCACCACTCCCGACGCTGCTGCCACCACCATCGCTGGTGCCCTGACGCAACTTGTCCTCACCACTGCGATCCTCCAGACCATCACACAGTCTGCCTCTGCCGCTCTTCGCCACCAAGAAGAGATCAACCACCTGTAATGCGCTATCATCCTGGACTTTTAACAACAGATAGACCTTATCGCCACCGAGGTCAATGGGAATTGGACATTGGCCACCCTTGCTTGCAACGGCAAGATACCGCCCCCCAAATTGTACATTTGTATCCCCGTCATACTCACCTCCCTCTTCAGCCCCGCTTCCCTCATTGCTTACTGCCTCTTGGGCCTCAGCTACTTGTTGCTGCTGCCATCCTGGTGCTTATTTGAAAAGAAGGGGGAAATGCGGTCACCCCTCAGGCTGAAGTGTGGTTTGCTGGCCTGGCAGGGGAGCGGCCGCGGCAGGCCAAGCCGCTGCCCCCATAATAGGGTGGCTGGTCGGACTCACCGCCACCCCTGAAGGAAGCTCGGCATGGGCGCAGAGTGCCCTCAGGTCTCCCCTTCTCGGCAGCCATGCTTCCGCGGCTGCCCCTCCTCCCGGATAGCGCCACACAATGCCTTGTGGGGCAGCACCCTTCTTCTTCTTTCTCCTTGTGCAGGCCCAGGGCGGAAGATTCCAGTCTGCCCTTTTCCCCTCCCCCGACAGCAGCAACAGCCAGGCGTAGGCGGAAAAATCCAGTCTGCCCTTTTCCCCTCCCCCGACAGCAGCAACAGCCAGGTGTGGGCGGAAAAATCCAGCCCGCCCTTTTCCCTTCCCCCGACAGCAGCAACAGCCAGGCGTGGGCGGGAAACTCAAGTCTGCCCTCCACCCCAGCAACAGCAGCCACCAATCCCTAAACCCTGCCCCTTCCCCCAGCAACAGCGACAGCCAATCTCTAACCACCACCCCTCCCCCGTCCAGTACCGCCCACTGACCTTTCGCCGGCAACCAATCAGAACAGGGCGTGGCTTCGACCAATCAGCCTTCCCCAGCCCCTATAAAACTGTTGCCTCTCCCTCAGTAAAGTGGACTTGCGTGTTTACCTTGTCTCCGCGGTAGTTCTTCTGCCGTGCGCCCTCCAGTCCTGAGAGCCCCCGACAAGGGCCTGGCCTCCCTTGTCCCCAGTTCATCGCCTGCTTCTCCGGGCGACCCCTTCGTCGCCGGCTTCTCCGGGCGACCCCTTCGTCGCCGGCTTCGCCGGGCGACCCCGTCAGCCGAACCGCGCAACCCCTTATGAGACCGATCCCTCGTCTGCTGCCGGACCGACCCCTCGTCCCAAGTGGGACCGACCCCTCGTCCCAAGCGGGACCGACCCCTCGTCCAGAGCTGGACCGACCCCTCGTCCGCAGCCAGACCCCACCTCTACCGACCGAGCAAGCCGCCGCAGTGGCCATGAAAAGCACTAGAATTAAGCCACTGGAAAAGGAGAAAAACATTGCAACATTGGTGTTCTGTTATGTTTCCATGCTAATTCTGATTGGGCCTATTTAACCAAAATAATAAAATTTGTACAAAAATTTTTATCAAGGTGTTAAAAGAAATTTTTGGTTTCAAATCAATAGTTTACTTCTGAACTTCAAATCTCAAAGAAGTCTTAAAAAGTAGTAATCTAAAAAATTTGTGTTAACAGTCTATCTAAACTGCTAAATAAAAGGCTTAACTACATTTATGCTGCTCAAATTATCTTAACTGATTGCTGATAACTAATAAAAAGTGTTTCCAAGCACAAGCTTGCATGTTACAGGCAACATGGATTCCAGAAGAAATCTTAAAAAGAGTAAGATCTAAGATGTGAAATAATGGAGAACTTGAAAACAGCTATACCAAAAATGTAAGAAAGTTAAAATTATGAGTCAAATTGTAAACTTCATGTTTCTATTGATGTGTTGTATGTGTTTTGTGTTTGTCTGTTTGTTCAACATCAGTGTATATTTTGATACCTCTGGATGGTAATATAAATTAATAAAAATATCTAAAAGAGCTCTATTCAAATGTCCAAAAATTATATAAGTGCTTATATTAATACTTACATTTAAATGTTAATGAGACCTCTACAATGATAAAAATTGTAAGTCTTAATGAAATTACTATTAATAAAAAATGAACCTTGCCTAAATTGAAATGAATAGTTTATTTTCCTTCACAAAATAAAACTAAGGATGTAAAACTTGAATAAATATTTTAAAAGGTAAAAGGACATAGAAGTGCTAACTAAAATTTAATAAGTTCAGAAGTGTATTTTGTCCTAAAATAAGAGAGCTGGTTTTCATAAAACCAGAAAGAACATATGTAGAATGGGACTTGAATGCATGTGGTAAGTTATAAAGGGTAATGTGGTAACTTTGGGTAAAGGAATGTGTTCTGTAAAGGTAAAATTTGTCTTAGGATAACATATAGTCTATATGGTTATAAATAATGAGTTTATGGAAGCATTGTTTAAATTAAAGTGTTTAAATGGCTGATTCCAACAAGTCATTGTTAAAAACTGAATTGATAATAACAACAAAAGTTAATTTTATAACAGAAAATCATGTTGGCAGCAGCCTCACCTGCCAACTTGTTTCTAAAACAAGTTGTATCTAGTATCGCATATTACTAGGCATTTGAAAGAAAGGTTATATTTGCATATATCTAAATTGAATTATTATTTTGACAAGTTTGTTTATGGTTAAAGTTAAGGAAGATTTGGAGGGTCTGGCTATAAAGTTTTAAAAATTTTATTAGCAATTAGTATACTAATACAAAGTTAAATTTTGTTATTTCTTAATGTTTCTCAAGTCATTAGTCTGTTTTAGTAAAAGTTTATAAAGAGTTTTTTTCCTGAATAGTCAGAAATACAAGGAAAGCCTTTTTTTTTTTTATCAAAATAGCATCTTTTAGCTTAACCTTATCATTTCCTTGGTTTTTTAGAAGAAGCAAATCTTATCATTTTCAAAGGAACATAATTTTCAAACCTTTTGTCTCAAGGTTAAATCCTGAAAAGTATCTTTTTATTTCAAACTCTTGCAAAAGATTTGTTTTTTACCTTGTAAAAAGGAAAATAATAAAATAACCAAGTTCCTTTAATATGTTATAAGTCAAATGGAAAGTGTTTAAAAGTATTATAAAATTAAATGGAATTCTTTAACCCTCTGTTAATTAAAATTGTATGAATAAAAAGTTCATATGAATAGAGTATATAAAATTTCTGAAAATTTACCATTGTTTCAGCATAATATTAAAAGTATTTACTGAATTATAGCAAAACAGTTTATTATGGCAGGCTGCTCTTTCTACTTTTATTGGGATACTTGATACACATTTACCATCAAATAAATTTATAACATTTTTTCAAGACAGCTTTTGTCATCAATGTAATAGTACGGGACCAACCAATAAAAAATGCTAGTATATATTTTACAGATGAAAAAGGAAAAGAAAAAGCTGGATATTATGGTCCCCTGGGGGAAAAAATTATTAATACTAAACAAACTTCACCCCAAAAAGCAGACATGTCACCTGTTATTAAATTACTTTCTGATGTACATGAACCCATTAACAGAGTAGCTGATTCTGCCTGTTTGCTATACTGTTAACCATACTGAGACTGCTTTTCTTTCTGAAAGTGTGGAGATTGATATACTTTTGGCAGATTAGCATATACCCATGCAACTGTAAATACATGTAGTGGATTTACTTAGGCTTCTGTTATGACAGAAGAAACTACAAAACATGTTATTCATCATTGTCTTGCTACTATGGCTATTATGGGTGTGCCTAATAAGATTAAAATTGACAATGGCTCTGCGTATATTGGTAAATCATCTTCTAATTTCTGTAAAGCATGGTATATCCAACATAGTACTGGAATCACCTACAATTCCCAAGGACAAGCTATCATAGAACTGATGGTATCTTAACCTATTTATATAAATTTTTAAATTAGAAAAGGGGGAAATGAAGGGACATCCTCCATAGACATAACAGAGATGAGTTTAATTAATGATTTTCAGTAAGCAGTTATATGAAGCAAAACCCTTTGCACTCTGAACATTCCCAACATTCAGGCTAACATACATCAGCAGTTGGATGGATCTGGGAGGGAAAATCAGAACATCGTAAAAACCTTCGACAACTGATATATTATAAAAAGCTTTTAGATAATACATGGTACACTGCTATGGTTAAAGTATGGGGGCAAGGATATGCTCTTGTCCTTACAGAAGACGGGGAACAAATTTGACTGCCAGCTCAATGGATTAAACCATGGATAGAGGAGAAGAAAGAATTTAGGTGATGATTCCTCCTCTCTTGATCACATTGTTGGTAACTCTGAGTCATGCAGGTGAAAATCATACTTATTGGGCATACA